>NW_019417905.1:20378-57546 GCF_000390285.2 Anoplophora glabripennis
TATATTCAACAAATCGTGGGGGTTACCTGTGTAAGCCTGTAGTACAGCGCTGTAGTAAAGGTACCATTCGGTTGGTTATTTACCCGATATTTCATTGTATACTCTATAATACTTTTATCTAGTTTTGTTGGGTATTTTGCGTTATGCAATATATCATAACCCAAATTTGACGCTTTTGACAGTCAACCATAGAACAACAAATAGTAGATTTCATTCTCGCAGTTAACCTACTCGGCCATCGGCCACAAAACACGGTTGACTCGGCGGTCAGTCATCAGCCAGTGAACACTGAACAGTAACATATACCCGCTAGGCATCAGGTGCGTTCCACTGGTGCAGGAAGTGAACCGATCACTTGTCATACCCTGACAATTATAACATTTTATAGTAATATACACCTAGTTCAGAAGTATTTGGTATCATTTTTAGTGGACCTGCCTTTTTCCCGTTTTTTTTGTATAGTAACAACGAAGGCACTGTGGCGAATAAAATCCACCATCTTATAGGGTAGAAGTAACATCCGGGGTTGCAAAAACGGGTGGCGCCTTTAAAATTTTTGATTTTATGCTTTTTACCCAGCCCGTCTCCACTGAAGCTAGCTGCCAACCCCTATTGTGGATATTATCCGTCCCCTTCATCCACTACAGCCACCCAAAATTTTGGAACTACCCCCAGTTTTGTGGCGGTTTCCCCAAACACCGTCACAATGGTAAGCAGCAAATCGTATGTCAGGAGGCAAAATACAAGTACGAGAGGCGCGCGCACACCTCAGCAGCAATACGAGAGGCCCAGAAGTTCCACTTTCGCATCGTCAAAATGTATGGTGTTTGGTCGACGCAATCACTTGGCATCGCAGTGTTCCTTTAGAGAATGCTATTGCCATATTTGTAATGTTAAGAGACAACTTGCTCCAACGTGTGCAAAAAATTCAGGTAAAAAGTTGAATAAAAATAACAGGGTTTCATAAAAATATTTAGAAACAGTGTAGAAATCGAATCGCAAAATTATTTAGAGTCAGAACAACTAACCTTATTTAATATAAATAATAATGACAACAAGAAAAAAGTCACTTCTGGGATTTTGTTTAATAATGTTGCGATTGAAAATTATTAATTTGAACTGGGCAGAAGCTCCGGCTTGTCAATTTTTCTAGAAGAATTTTATCTGCAAGATTTTCCTTCGAAAAAAATGAATAAAACAGAAACACTGTATCCAATAGCAATACTGAATCCAACATAAATCGGCTTGTTGGACTTAATTTTGAGTCTGTCCATCTCTACTATAACCATGTCTTCGTCGAAAATCGTGAAACTGTGAAAATTTGTTATCGCACTCATTTTTTTTGCTCCATTTCGGCCCTCCCATAGTGTAACTAGTTTAACGTCTTTAGGCTTTCGCACATTTTCCATTGTTTTACCGAAGACAGCATTATTCATTAATTTAAAAAAAATATTCTCAAATTCGTTAGTCGCCTGTTCCCGTAATTAAATTTATATATTTTTGTAACCAAGCCAATTGGTTGAATTTCAGAATTTTGTGTACTTTAGTAATCTTTAATCCCCGCTTCATACACCGTTTCAATTGTCTGTAATGGATGACGTAACCGGTTTTCTAAAAAAGTGTTGTCAATAGTTTTGATTATTTGCCTCCTGGGGGAACCATTTGTTCTGGGCACAGGGGTAAGTAAGACTCTATTTAGATTTAGATTTAGTTTAAATAAACCCAATGTTCACATTTCAAACATGTTCAGCATTCATTATATTATCAATGACTGTTATCTAGTAAGTATGTATTTTATGCTATAATGTATATCATATGTACTTATTGAAGGTTTAGCCGTTCAAGGGCGGTGGACGGTCTATGTTACAGCTTGTTCTCTCGGTACGCTTCTGGCAGGCAAGTTTAAATAACCCCGTGTGCTATCTCTGTGACCGCATGCTACTTTCCCATTAAAAAAAATGTTGATTGACTAATAAGTGTCAAAGTGACAACACGTTTGTTCTGTAATATATTACTACAAAAATAAAGATACAGTCCACTATTAACCACAAACAATTAATTTCGTTATTATCATATAAATATTATTACTCGCACAAGAGAAAAATACAACACAATTCAGGCGAAGTTATACAACAGTTTAATTTATCTTCATTTTGAAAAAAAAAATCTTTGTATCTGGATGCTTGTGGATTGCCCCTTCCCATACTCCCTTGCGGTATATCATGTAATCCAGCAGTGTTCTGTTCTGTTCGGTGCTTCTTCTACAGTCTGCCTGTTTCCGTCCCTTGAACGAACAAAATTATGTAGGATACAACAAGTATTCACAACATTGATCGCAAAGCTTCTTTTCACATTTAGCGGTCGATGGAAAATTCGCCATTTTTTCGCAACCAAAACGTAAAGCATCGGCGTAATATTAGTAGTACTGAGCGGACGTTTCTCGGGAATATCCCAGTCATCATTTTCAAGAGACCGTAAAATATCGAGTCCTTGAAGACAGTTGAGTCTGGTTCTTTTACGTCAGCTCCGACATTAATGGCAATGAATTTATAATCAGCATCACAAATATCAAGCAGTACAATGGAAAACAAGTATTTACAATTAAAGCTTAAAGAGATCGAATATTCGGGCATGATAACTCGAATATGCTTACCGTCGACAGCTCAGATACAATGAGGGTAGTTAGCAGTGATATTAAAGGCTTCAGCAATGTCGAGCCATTGCTCTTGGGATGGTTCTGGCAAACACAAGTCTTTCAAAGAGTTTCAGATCGTAAAGCATACCTCTTGCACAATATCTCTAATAGTTGTTTCCCTAAGTCGATAACAGTAGTGTAAGTCTATAAATTGACAACCACTTGCTAAATACCTGAAACAAAATAAAAATAGGCACCTAATATTTAACGTAAGCGGGAAAAATAACCTTAATAAATAAATTATATTTTATTGTTTCAGGAGATGAACACTAGAAAACTCAGACGGTTGAAGAAACTTAAAACAGGATATGCGACGAATCGAAAAAATCCATGTTTACTTTTCTCAAATGTCATTCTTAAGCAAATGCTCAAGCGGTGTTCCTGCTGAAGGTGATAAAACTAAAGAAGTGGCAGGAATAAAAGCGGGAACAGTAATGCAAGTTAAAGGGCCATGATACATCTAACAAAAGTTCCTTAAAAAGAAACAACAAATCAAAACCTGATTATGATGATTCAAATTTGATTGCGACTTCAAAATATTCTGTCGAAAGTGAGGAAATGGACGGACAGGCAGCACACTATGATTGACTGTTTTTGCTTTCATAACTTCCTGAACTTAAAAAAGTTCCAGAAAACCTGAAACTTTCAACAAAATCGAAAATAATTTCCATCACCCAACGAAATCAAACAGCAGCATTCTCAAATGGTTACAACAACACAAATTACATTTCTCACAAACACTCCAATGTAAATACTCCACTACCCATACCGCAACACCTATGACGGTAATTTTCAAAATTGGCAGAACCCAAACCCTGCGCCACTGGCTTCAATAGTTCAAGGTTCATCACGAGCATTGTGTCAACGTTATCGCCAAATTCAGAACCATAACCACCAGAAGGAACTAAGTCTGCTCTTTCTAATCACTATCAGTCACTTGACTCTTCGTCGTACAGAGAAGATTATGAATTATTGGAACTTTTTCCTAATAATAGGCAATAAAATGGTTTTGATGATAATTAATTATTAAAATAATTTTTGTTTAAAATATAAATATGGAAAAAGTCAATATGTTTTCTTATCTCAATATCATAAGGAGTTTTTCCTCTGGGCTTATGCTTTTTCTCATTATTGTATCCTGCCCTGTTGACTCATTTATTATATCTAACAAGTCATCGAAGGATGTAACAGACATTCTCGTGTAGTTAAAAAACTTTTCGCCATGAAACCTTAGATCTTGATAGAAAGGGTTAAAATTACCTTTTTCTTGACGAAAAGCTAGCATTGATGCACCCAATACCGTCTTTTTGGCTTTATCTTTTCTGCGCCTAATGAGGTTATTGGGGCTTGAGAGCGATTAGTGGGGAATAAGGCGAGTGCCTGCGTGCGCCTGTAGCGATTCGCTGTGAGCTTGTTTTGTTGCTTTTCATGAGTATGCTTGAAACATTAAAAGCGAGCACGCGGGCACGAGCCCCAATAGTTACTGTTACATACGTACAAACCTTTGTATTCAAAATCGATATTTATTTGAACCAACAAATTCGAGTTGTTTACGCGGACGCAAGTTCCAACATTTGGCCCATACGAGCCTGGATTACCTATGGATGTGTACTCAGTATTATGGTAGTTTGATACAAAGACAGAGCAGTATTCTAACTCTACATCGGCGATCTACACTTCTCAATCTCTATACAAAGCAACAGGTGAACACAGGTATCTGCTGAACGCAACGCAAGACGCATTATATTCTACACTTCTAAACACGAAGCGACAGGTGTTCGTTGAACACCCACCGAATTCTGCATTTCTACTCTACGCAATAAAACTCCAGGTGTGCAACGCTGGATATATTCTACACAATTATAGAAACACAAGCATCACTCGTAAGTTCTTTTAGTTCTATCTCTTTATCAATTTGTTACTGAACGTTATTTGACACATTCACATTAGTAATAAAAAATGTGTAATTCAAACGAAACCGATATCACTGTTTTAAATCTAAAAAGAGGACAGATAAAAGGTCAACTCACGCGTTTCAAAAGTTCTTAGACTCATTTAACGATCAAACTGATAGTATTATAGAACTCGAAACACGTTTCATTAGACTAGATGGAATTCTCGATAAATTTGAAAACATTCAGAATGAGATAGAAGTAATCACTGGCAATGTACAAGATAACGAACGCGAATCTGTTGAAAATGTCCTTTACAAAGTAAATGCCCAAGCAAATAAATTAGTACAGACGCTAAAAACTCGTATACAAAGCACACAAGGTACACAAAAGCACAGCCAATACTAATACAGGTATAACAGTTATGTCGACGAATAGCACAGATTTAGATTTCCATTTAAATTAATTAATTTAAATGGAAATTAAAAAATATAAATTAATACATTTCCAGTCAAATCAAATTACGCCACATAAACGTACCCGAATTTAGTGGACAGCTAGATGAGTGGGTATCGTTTAGAGAAAACTTTTGTTCATTAATTCATGATAACACGAAGCTATCAAACATACAACAGTTCTATTATCTAAAGTCATGTTTGAAAGGTGGTGCCGCTCAGGTTATTAAGTCTATCAAAAAGTCAAACGACAACTATGTAGTTGCATGGTCAATGTTAAAAACTCGTTACAAAAACAAAAAGCGCATTGTATACACTCATATGAACGCTATTTTCGATTTACCGGTGGTAAAACACGAATCTCACAATCAATTACGCAAATTATTAGATAGTTTTACAATCAATTTTCGTGCATTAGAAGTATTAGGTCAACCCGTGGATAATTGGGATACTCCAATGGTATGTACACTTTCAGCGAAATTCGACTCTCAAACAAAACGAGAATGGGAACATTATACTCGAAAAGAGGAAATCAATTCAATTACTACAACAAATCTATTAGAATTCTTGTTAGAAAGATGCCGTCGGCAAAATGTCCTGTTCATTCTGCGACGAAAATCAATATACCAACCAGTGTAAAAAACTCTGAAATATCGATATCAAATAGAATATTGGAAGTCAAAAACCGTAAATTATGTCTAAAGGTCAATTCCCATATAGCAGCGCCGCAGCAGCGCATCATAGCGTCGCTGCGATGCAAAAACTTGGTACGCACTTAGCAGTGCAGCGGTTAATATTTTAGAACAGTAGTGTTCCGACTATCTAATAGAACAAACGTATTTTATTTTCAAAATGTCGAGTTCCTCGTCTAGTAATGATGATGTATTTGCTATTACTGTATTGTTATAACATGAGAAAGAAAAAAGAAAAGAAGATATTGGGTATACGATTTGTGAAAACACAGGCTAGAGGAAGGTCAGTTTCATTTAATTGTGGGAAGATTGGTGGAAGATGAAGTTAAATTTTATAAATATATGAGAATGTCTCAAAAAATTTTTAATGAACTCGTAGAAATAGTTTCTCCCTATTTGGCACGACAGGATACCAAATGGAGATCATGTATCGGAGTTCGTGAAAGGCTGACAGTATTCTTAAGGTAAGTATTTAATTATTATATACCTCGGACTTCGTGAACTCACATAATCCCGACATTTGGTTAAACAATATAATAAAGATATACACATTTAAAATAATCACTTTTTTGTATAGTTTTGTTATCGTTAAAATGGTCATGATGTTACCGATTTATTCTATTGATACAAGTTACAAACGGGAAATATGCGATTTTATGAAATATGATAATCAATCAAAACAATGTTAAAAAGTCGTTTATTCTAGAATATAAAGAATATAACATATTCATGTGTAACTGTTACAAAAATAAAAAAAACTCTTAAAAACGATATTTTGTGAAAAAATTTAAGAAAACTGGTTATCTGATATGTCTTGGTCATTAGAGTGCATGACAGAATTTGCTGGTACTGATTCATGAGTATTAACTGATGGTTGAGAAAATTGTACCATAGATTGTGCTGAAGTAGCTGGAGAAAGTTGTGACTGTTGGTAGGTATTATGGTGAGGTGTATTTGAGATATGGGATATGGCTGGGATGTAGAGTATGGATGGTACTGAGGATGTGCATGATGCATAGAATATTGGGGTGTATGATTTTCAGATTTGGAACGTTCAGATGCGATATGCTCTGGTGAAAACATGGGTAACGGAGTTTGCGAGGGAGATGGTGCCTGTTCTTTTGATAACAGCATAAGTTCTGTGTTGCTGACAATTTCAAAAACTTTATTTTTAACATATGCTTGCCAGTACGGTAGAAAAGTGGCGACGGTCCTTCCTAAGTTTAAAAAAATCCGCTAAAGGATTCTCTAGCGAGGATTTTCTTTCTGCAGCTTTTTTTTTTCTCTTCCACAAACTCTTTAAAAATGTTTGGAATACTTTCTGCACTTCTTTTACTTCTGGAGGTTTTAATATTGTGTTGAACGGTAATTTTTCTACGTGCATTTTCATCTTGTGATTGAGTAAGTGACTATGAATTTTCCTAATTGTGTAGCCTCTATTGATGGAAAACACATGCATATTCAAGCACCGCCAAACAGTGGATCATTATCATTATTTTTTAATTATAAGAAGACGATCATTATTTTTTAATTATAAGATCATTATTTTTTAATTATTGCCGTTAATGTGGGAAGTTATGTCAAACATTCTGATGGAGGCATTTTCTTTGATTCGCGTATAGGAAAAGCCCTAGAAAATAATACCTTTAACATGCCAGCTGATCGGCCACTAAGTAAAGAAACTGAACCTATGCCTTATCTAATACTAGGAGACGAAGCTTTTGCTGTCAAAAATATTTGTTAAGGTCTTTTCCAGAGACAAATTTGTCAGAAGATAAAAGAGTATTTAATTATAGACTTACTAGAGCCCGAAGGGTAGTAGAAAATAGCTTCGGAATATTGTGTCAGAAGTTTAGACTTTTTTTAAATAAAATGCAGGTGCACCCTGACAAAGCAGATAAAATAATTTTGGCTAGTTTATGCCTGCACAATTTTCTTAGAGAAGATAACAATTTAATAGCATTTTTAAATTATGAATCTGAGCATGAAACACCAATTTTTGAAAATCTGCAACATGTAGGCGGTGGATATTCCGCTGATGCTTTATTAATTCGGGATAAATTTAAAGAATATTTTTGTTCAGAGGGACGCGTGCCTTGGCAACAAGCTAAAGTTCACGAGTTTAAAGAAGTTTTTGAGTCGTATGTGCTACTATGTAGTATTTAGCTATGACACAGCACATACTAGCAAATATAAAATTACTTAACTTTTTATCTTACAAAAATATACATACTTCAGTGAATACTTATGATTTTCATTTAGTTCTTTGGCTATCTCCCTCCAGGTGTTTTCTTTCCTTATTACATTAGGTACTGTAATGTTTATTACTTAAATCATATATTTCTGGCCTCTTACTGACTAACAAAATCAATCTTTCGATTTTGCCTTACATTTTCCGTTAAATCAAACCACCTGCATTTACTAACTACATATAATTAGTGATTACAAAGTCCAACAGTCACCGCGAAACGTCTGGGGCCTCCCCCACGGCCAAATAGTGAGCGATATGAATCGAGATTTGCCGAAGACACAGCAGTGTTTGCTGCTTCCTAATGTCCACTTGGCAGCGCCACGAAGGTCAGAGCAACATGGAACGCTCTCAGAGGCGTTCAATTTTGAGTGCTACGCTGCTGCCGCGCTGTGCTGCTTATGTGGGAACTGTTCCATTTAAAAATATGGATATTTTTAAGAGCAGCATTTGCAGCGACGCGCCGCGCTCTGCGGCGCTGCTATGTGGGAATTGGCCTTATTTGTCTACGTCCTAATCATTATTATTAATGACTGTAAAGCTAGTCTTTGTAAACATTGCAATAAAACACATCATACGTTATTACACAAAACCGAAAACAATAACAGCAACTCGTCAATGCCAAGCGAGTAGAAGATAGTAAAACACAGCTGCAGTAATATGCGCCGCGCTAGCGGGCCATGAGCAGAGGCTGCACGCAAAAACGGCAGAAGTGTTACTGTCCACTGCAATAGGGTTGTTGACCAAATTTCAAAAAGTAGATAATATAATTCTACACGTACTAATTAGTGTGTATAGTTACACACCCTGTACAGAACCCGGATCTTCTTTTATTTTTATATCTCGTTGTCCTTCATGCATAATACATTGTTATGTATACTTTGCCTATCTATTGACGTCAATGTAAATGATAAGAGATCCCTATATAAACTCATGCGAGATCTCTCATCATCAGTGTAATAGTAACAGTAGTCATAGCTTGTACTAACTATCTAGTAATCAATAAACGTGTTTAAACAAATAAATGTGTTAAAGTCTTCCAAGTCACGAATTGCAACTTTAACTGGCGCAGTCGGTAGGATAGTGCGTAGTCCAGAAGAAATCATATTTGGTAGTAAGAAATTGACCAACGTGAAGAAACCTTCCAGACTATTGACTCTCAAGTCTTCAGCACTAGCCAGAACACTTTTGGAAAGGACCTCGAGAACTACAGCCATTCTCTGTTTAAGAAGCCAACTGATATTGGTGAGTCTGTGAGTCTTCCCTGTTCCCATTCCCTTGATTGATACTGATACTTTCAAGTTCTGTGACAAAATTACTATTTACTCCCTGAATTGACTGTTTATCAATTTCCGGTTAGGTTAAGAATCTAGAGGTTAACTGTATATTAATTTCTAGTTAATTAAGAATTTTTTAAGAATTACAAAGAATTTAATTTAGAATCAAAATGGCAAATCCCAATTACCAATTATTAAAAATGTATATCGATACCATCCCGACTTTCGATGGTAATTCAACACTTTTAAACGATTTCTGTGAAGCATGCGACGGTTTAATTGTAAATTTTTCAAATGAGAATAATGAAGCTCAGAATAAATTTTTAGTAAGAACAATACGAAATAAATTAATAGGTCAAGCCCAAATCCAATCCAACCAGACTAGAAATAGAATCCTGGGTTGAAATTAAACAAATATTGACTCGAACTTTTGGAGATCCTCGCGATATCGACACTTTACAACAAGACTTAATTCATCTTACATATGATTCTCGTCAAGAATCATTGATTAACTTTAGTAATAAGATATTACAGATGCAATCGTTATTAATGGCGAAATTAAAACAATCACACGAAACGAGAGAGGTAAAAAGAGCACTAAGCACATTGTTTCAAAAATTAAGCTTAGACACATTCGTTAGGAATTTACCTTTCTATTACCAACAAATGGTCAGAACCAAAGAAATAGATGACCTAGAAGAAGCAATCACATTTATAAATAAGGAAGAACAATTTAATAAATACAAAAAATCAGTAGAGCATACTAAAGTCAAAAATCAACCTAAACCATTCCCGCCACCAAGACATCCACATTTCCAAAATCATTTCCTAACACCAAGAAATCAATTTCAAAACCAACCCCCTAGAAACGATTTCTCAAATCATAATAGGCACTTTAGTCAGAATAATTTCCCCAATAGACATCCTAATCAAAGTAACTATTTCAATCATAGATACCAGAATAATAACCTTATTCCTAATAGACAAAATTTTACACAACAACATTGGCCCAATCAACCAATCAATGTCCAACCTCGACCAATGAAACAAAACTTCCCGACAAATAAACAAGTATTTGGCCCAAACCAACCTAAAACAAAGAATTTTGGTCCTACCCCGATGTCCGGTATTTCTACCATAAACTCCGATCATTTTAAATCCCGACCTGAGTTTAATAAAACCGAGGCAGACATAACCCCACCTGGATGATCATATAACAACATAGAAGATCAATTATCCGTTTTTACCCATCAAGGACATTTGACCCCTGAACAAATAAATACATTACAAATTCCTGATGAGCAGCCAGACGAGTTCCCATACGACGAACAATACGACGACGAAGACTGGGACGCAGAACTAGCTGAAAATTTTCAAGACGTTTCATTAGACAAAAATCCCACATAAAAAATCCAAAATCAATCCCTCATGTTGAACTAAACACAAACTTAATCCATAGTTCACTTCCTTACATCCAATTAAGTAAACCTCCTTTAAAACTCCTCTTAGATACAGGTAGTTCTAAAACTATTCTCAAACCTGACATTGTACAAAAATATTTTCCGAATCTCATCAGAACAGACCCTATCCAAGTAAAAACCGGATCAGGACAAATCCTTGTGAAAACCCAAGCTCATATTCCATCCTTCCCCGAGTTCAACTCAAATCAAAAACTTGATACTATCCTTTTCAAAATACGGACAAGCTTATTACCTAGAAGCAAAAATTAGCATTAATGTCATGGAAGCCTTACTATTATTCATATCTCACATGGGTATACCACACAAAATCACCACAGATAACGGTACTGAATTCAATAATCAAATCATAAAAGACTTTTGCCTTCTACACAATATAGAACTACACTTCACTACCCCTTACCATTCAAATTCCAATTCTCCTGTTGAAAGATTTCATTCAAGTCTAATAGACTCTATAAGATGTCTTAAACAAGAACATCAGAAATCAATTAAGTACCTCATGACTCTAGCTGTCTTACTATATAATAATTCAATACACTCCACAATCAAAATGACACCCTTTGAAGTAATCCATGGTCAAAAGACTAACCCCTTTGATATTTCCCCACAAATTGTTGTCAATCAATATACTCACAAGCATCGAGAAAATTTACAACATTTGCACAATCAAGTTAAAGAAAGAATTCAAAATAACAAAACAAAAATTATTGAAAAGAAAAATCAACAACTAGCGGAACCCGAACCAGTACAAACAGATCAAACGGTTTATATTCAAACAGAACCTAGAAAACCTAAAGATCACCCAAAATTTAAAGAAACAGTTGCTTTAGAAGATAAAGACAATAAAATTTTGACTGAAATTGGTATTATACATAAAAATAAAGTGCGTAAGCCACGAAAAGTAATAGAGAAATCTTTGTTACAGGATGACAATGAATCTCTCTCTAACAATCCTCTACCTAACGATCCTAGCAGTAGTCCAGTCCGAAGATATAACCTTCGATCCCGTCGACAGTGTAGCATTGTTTCAAAAACTAGGTAAACGAGTTCACATCGAAAGATATCATATGTTCCTACACAAATTAGACCTTCATCCTTTATATGAAGCATTTCAGAAACTTCAACTTTTAATAGATCAAAACAATCTAAGAAACACATCTCAAGGAATCTCAGAATCACTTTTACATCAAGAAGAAAATTTAAAAGTAATTGTTTATCAAGAATTTAGGAAATTTAGACCCATCAAACGTCAAAAACGAGGCCTCTTTAATATCATAGGAGACATTAATAAACAACTTTTCGGAACAGCAACCGAAAAAGATCTTGAAAAGTTCGACTCAAAATTGAATACCTTATTAGAAAATGAAAAAGAGATAGCGACCGAAGTCAACTTAAGAACTTCATTATTGTCATCATTCATAAATAAAACTACAAAAATAATCCATCAAATAGATGAAAATAATAAAAAGTTAGAATATAACATCAAATACTTTTCAGACTCTTTAAGTATTAATTTCCAAAGACAAATCATCATAAATCAATTAGAACTCATATTATACTATGTTCAACAGATTGAAATTACGATTTCACTCCTTCAGCGAAATCAAATTAGCTTCCTTTTGTTGACCCCACGGGAAATTGATGACATGGTCACTCACCTCAGAACATTATATCCTCAAAGTGAAATTCCTCGCTTTGGAAACATACAGTCATATTACAATTACTTCCAAACAAAATTATATTTAAAAGACTTTTGTTATTACATCTCAATTCTAGTACCAATAGTATCACAGAAAACAGAGCTTGAACTTTATCATGTAACCCCTTTACCAATTAAAAATATAACCCTCCTAGAAATCCCAAAATACCTTGTTATTGACTCACATGACAACTATCAATATCTGAACGATCAACCAAACACCATTGAAGATATATACTATTCTTCCGAAGTCAAACTGGTAGACCATCCTAATTGTCTCGTCGACATACTCCGCCAAAGACAAAGGCCCAGAAACTGTCAAATCACCCGAGTTTTCTACAATACACCCTATGTCCTACAGCTCAAATCTTCAGATTACTTACTAATCACATCAAAGTTAGTAACATTACAATACAGTTGCCGACATGGAATCGCAGACACTAAAATAATTACGAAAAATACCAAAATCACAATGATCCCAGGCTGTCAATTCTCCATAGACGACCTTATCTACGAGTACGAAGACCCAATTATGACCAGTACTACTTATCTGTTACCAAACATAAATTTAACAACATTTCTATGGGCTCACTATAGAATATATCCCTCGATGACCTCTACCAAGGAAAAAATCTTTTCAAGAATATCGTACATATAAAGATTGTAAAGAAATCCCATGGCATATCAACTATACCTGGATTATACTCATTTTTATGTTTAGCCATATTGATCCTAATATACTTTTACTTCAGAAAAAACAAACCCAAAACAGGTCTAGCCGTCATCTTCAACAAAGCCAAGGAACAAGTCAAAATCAAGCCCAAGGTGGACAAGGCAGTTGACGCTCTCGTGGACCCCCAACTTCCTTTTTAAGATGGGAGGAGTTACACACCCTGTACAGAACCCGGATCTTCTTTTATTTTTATATCTCGTTGTCCTTCATGCATAATACATTGTTATGTATACTTTGCCTATCTATTGACGTCAATGTAAATGATAAGAGATCCCTATATAAACTCATGCGAGATCTCTCATCATCAGTGTAATAGTAACAGTAGTCATAGCTTGTACTAACTATCTAGTAATCAATAAACGTGTTTAAACAAATAAATGTGTTAAAGTCTTCCAAGTCACGAATTGCAACTTTAACTGTATACACAATTCGAGATTGAGAAATGCGTCGGAACAGTTTTAAAATAATTATTTAAAACTGACGTTTTTATAATATTTCAAAACGGCTGTGACGTCATAAGGGGCACCTTGTAGTGAAATTATGTGTAGATGATTGCGTAAAGGAAAAAAATTGGAGGAAGAAGATACTCTGTCAACACTGTCAGTCTGTCAGTGACATTGTCGCATAAAATATTTTCAAGTCTACGAGTTATTTTCCTTTATCTTCGAATTCCTTTATTAAGTAAAAATATTATTTAGTAATAATCATTTAATATCTTCCTTCCTTAGAATTAAAGCAGTATGTGTGAAACGGAATTTGTGAAAGCTACTTCGCAAATTTTACCGAAAATTGATATTTTTATAATCATGAATTGAATTTTTAAAAAGAGACGACCGTTTTAATATTGGCGAAATCAGAGGTATAAAAGCAGTCACTAAGAATTAACATATTTAATGAATTATTTTGTTGTGTTTATTCATAATATAAATAATAAATATAAATACCTATTTATTTACGGAAAATTATAGTGCACTTCGGGAGTCTTATGGAGATAATGCAATTGGCTATGTGGAATGTGGAATGTGGAACAAAACATCACTTAAATTTTGTTGAATCCATTACAATCAGGAAATTAATAATAACTGTCACAAATACTCTTATTTGATAGACTGCTGTCACTAGTGTCACTACTGTCACTTTTGTTTAAAAAACAGGAAACAGGGTAAGAGGGTTTGATGGACAATTTTGATATATTTTCTTCTTCAAAATTATGCAATAGGATCGCTACTAGCTTCTTGTTCAATTGCCCCTTATGCCGTCAGACTAGTTTTTAAGTAACACAAAAATTCATAAATGATTTGTACCACTAATTTGTCATATATTTAAAATTTTACTATACAGGCAGGTTCTTTTATAGAAAATCTTTGTATCAACAACAATTTGTATATGGTTTGTTTTTATAGTCAACAACCCTAATGTTAGTTAGTTTATTGCCAAAGGGTTTGCCTCCTTGTAACGGTTGGTATCCCGACAGAGCCGTGCCCTGCGCGGTGTCGACAAGCGAACCAGAGAGAGACGATAACTTTCATAGCATGTGTATGTATATTGTTTCATCTTTGTAAATTCCAAAATAAAATCGTAAAGTGAAAGTATTTGAGCAAATTATTTGTTTCAACATTGGTCCAATCGAGCTGGATATCAGGGTAGACAACGACCTTTGGATGTCCAAAAGCATCGCAGAAAACTTCATAAGTTAACCTATACTCCATACCGGCGTGACAACATTCCGGCAGCCACGACATCGTACCATCGCAAAACACAATAAAGTAAGGTCTCCATTTTTCCTTATTCCTTTACATATTCATACAGTTGCTCAGTGCATAAATACTGTTAAATAAACATTAGACATTGATTATTACTTACATAAGTACCACGTTACTTACACGTTTCAAATACGTTTTAGAACAGACATTTCGCATTTGTAAAAATTATACGTACTCGGGTACAATATTAATTACAGACATTAATCATGACTACAACAGTTGTTTCCACAGATCTTAAAGCCTTAATTAGTCGTCAAGGACAATTGAAATCAAAATTAACGCGTTATACAAATTTTTTAGAAAATTTCGATGAAAGTCGTAACATTTTAGATATAACAACGCGTTTCGAAAAGCTAGAACCAATTTGGCAGGAATTCGACGAAAAACAATCTATAATCGAAAACTGAGATATTGACAATTTCAACGATCAATATCAAGAACGTGTTTTGTTTGAGAATCAATATTTTGATTCCATGTCTCAAGCAAGACAAAAAATAAACAGCAAACAAGTTGAAAGACAGGAATCAATGGTATCACCAGTCTATACAAATATCCCGGACAATTCAAAAAATGTACATTTACCGAAATTAACATTGCCGAAATTTAAGGGTCAATATGATGAATGGCAAACATTTTTCGATGCATTTGAG
Source organism: Anoplophora glabripennis (assembly GCF_000390285.2). Lineage (NCBI taxonomy): Eukaryota > Metazoa > Arthropoda > Insecta > Coleoptera > Cerambycidae > Anoplophora > Anoplophora glabripennis. The sequence continues at coordinate 35,964 of NW_019417905.1, forward strand.
GCACTAGTAAATCGCGATCAACATTTATCAAATATGCAAAAATTTATGTACTTGAATTCTTGTTTAGAAGGCGAAGCGGCGAACATAACAGATTCCCTTGCAGTCACGGATGCGAATTATCAAATAGCATGGGATTTGTTAAAGAAGCGTTACGAAAACAAGCGTGCCATCGTTAATACGCACATAAATTTCATTTTAGACTTCCCTGTCATGAACAAAGAATCTTTATCGGACTTAAGAAAATTAGTTGACGGTTTCTACAAACACATACGTGCATTAAACAATTTAGGTGAGCCAACAGATTATTGGGATCATTTATTAATAAATATTATTCATCGAAAGTTAGATAACACAACCAAGCGCGAGTGGGAAAAAACAGTCGATAGCAAAACACTACCTACAATAAATGAATTCATAAAGTTTTTAGCGACACGATGTGATATGTTAGAAACTCTAGAATTACAAAGTAACCATTCGGATAAAAATATTTCAAATTTTAATAAACAAATACGTAGACATACTAACGCTCAAAATAGTTTATCTCATTTAACACAAACAATTACGCTCAAGTGCAATTTTTGTAAAGGCAGTCACTTAATCTATACTTGCGCAGATTTCTTAAATTTGCCCGTAGAATCTCGTTTTTTGGAAATAAAAAAATGCGTCTTTGTACAAATTGTTTGAAATTCGGACATGTCCAGAGCGATTGTAAATCTATTGGTTGCAAAACATGCAGTAAAAGGCACCACACTCTCTTACATTTTAACCAAGGTCATGCAGTACAACAACAATCGACATCTCAATCAAACTTGCAGTCAAATAAAGAACCAAACCTTCAATCATCTAATGACAACAATTGTCAAACTAATAGCACAAATGCTAATAACGCGACTATCACTAAGCATTGTTCTTTTCAAAATGAACCGCATATTATTTTATCAACGGCAGTTATTATTTTGCAAATCGAAAAGGGCGACTCGGTGGCGTGTAGAGCACTGCTTGACTCGGGGTCTCAAACAAATTTTATTACTTACAGTCTTATAAATAAATTGGGTTTGAATATCACAGAGATTAATCTACCAATTTCCGGTATCAATCAATTATCCACATCAATTTCAAACAAAACTGAAGCTCGTGTAAAATCTCAACACAATGCATATTCAAAAAAAATTAAATTTCTCGTTTTAGACAAAATTACAAAACCAATTCCAGCTATAACCTTCGATGATTCGACACTTAATATTCCACAAAATTTAACCCTAGCGGATCCAAACTTCAATAAATCGGGACCCATCGATGTTTTGTTAGGCGCGGAAATCTTCTTTGATATATTGTGTCGGACAAAAGAGATTAGGACCCAACAAACCTATTCTGCAAAAAACTCATATCGGATGGATCATATCTGGACCGATTTTTACAAAGCCAAACGAACCATCAATAACCTGTAATTTAGCCATTAGTGATCAAATTAGCGAACAAATAGAAAGGTTTTGAAATATAGAAGAAGTCAATTCAAAACAAAATTATACCAAGGAAGAGCAAGATTGCGAAAATAACTTTGTACAAAATGTAAAAAGAACAAAAGGCGGCAGATTCGTAGTTTCGTTACCGATGAAAGAACAAAGTAATAAATTAGGCGATTCCTTAACAAACGCGACGAATAGATTCTTAGCTTTAGAAAAAAGACTAAATGCAGACAGCGCATTGAAACAAGCCTACACTGATTTTATAAATGAGTACATTGCTCTCGGTCATATGTCAAAAATAGACAACATTCAAAGTGATACAAATGAATTAGACATTTATTATTTACCTCACCATGGAGTTGTTCGATCATCGAGTGTAACAACAAAACTTCGCGTGGTCTTTGACGGCTCAGCGAAAACATCATCTGGAGTTTCATTAAATGACAATCTTATGGTCGGGCCAACGATTCAAGAAGATTTATTTTCAATCATTATTCGATTTCGTAAACATAACTTCGTGCTAACCGCTGACATTGAAAAAATGTATCGGCAAGTCCAAATAGTAGAGAAGCATCGCGACATGCAACGTATTGTGTGGCGAAATAATCCCGACAAACCATTACAATATTATCGTATTAATAGAGTTACATACGGCTTAGCACCCTCATCATTTCTCGCGATTCGCTGCTTGCATCAACTGGCGATCGAAAACGAACTTGAATTTCGGAAAGTTGCTGAAATAATAAAACGCGATTTCTACGTCGATGATCTTCTTACTGGTGCGGATACCTTAGAAAGTGCAAAACAATTAAAACACAATATAAGTAACATTCTTAATTCGGGTGGCTTTCCACTTCGCAAATGGGTTTCAAATCATCCTGAAATACTTAACGACAATGAAACTTCAAATCAACCTCAATTTTATATAATGAACGATATTTTTACAAAAACACTTGGCTTATTGTGGAACGCTCAACATGATTATTTTCAATTCACGATAGACATTAATGTAAAGGATAAAATTAACAAAAAGAACAATTTTGTCCACTATATCTCAAATATTCGATCCCCTGGGAATTATAGGTCCTATAGTTATAAAAGCGAAAATTATGATGCAACAAGTCTGTCCCACAGAACATATTTTCCACTTTTGTTCAATTTCGGGATAGCATTAACTCATTAGCCGACTTGAAAATAATGCGACAAGTAGTCTTACCAAATTTTAGACAAATTGAACTCCACGGATTTTGCGATTCCTCCGAAACGGCATACGGAGCATGTATCTATCTCAAAAGCCTAACCGCGAATGGTGAAGTTCAGATTAGACTCCTTTGTGCCAAATCTCGGGTAGCTCCACTGAAAAAACTTAGTTTACCTAGACTTGAGCTGTGCGCAGCAGTTCTATTATCACAATTATCAAATAAAGTCATTCAATCACTAAATATAGATTTCTCTAAAATTTGTCATTGGTCAGATTCAACAATCGTTCTAGCTTGGATTGCTTCTCCATCAACGGCATGGAAAACTTTCGTTGCGAACCGTGTTTCAGAGATACAACATCTTACGCAAAATGTTGAATGGCGTCACGTACGAACGAAAGACAATCCCGCTGATATTATTTCACGTGGTTTACAACCGCAAGACCTACTCAACTGCACACTATGGTGGTCAGGCCCATCATTCTTGACTCAACCATGTAAGTTTTGGCCTATTTTACCAAATCTGCCTCCGGTAGATTGTGAAGCTAAAATTCAAATTTCATTACCTGTTTCAATTGATGATCCGATTATTTTTAAATTTTCCTCATTTATCAGACTCCAACGAGTCACGGCATATTGTTTAAGATTTAAAAAGAATACCACTTCTCACCGTTTAAACAAATTAATAGGAAGCTTAAAACTTGATGAGTTAAACGAGGCTTTAATAGCTTTAATAAAAATAGTTCAAGCACACGCCTTTCCAAAGGAAATCATTCATTTAAAAAGGTCTAAATTTGTATCTCCTCGTAGCAAATTAATATCTCTTAATCCATTTTTAGACGAACAAGGAATTGTACGAATAGGCGGGAGATTATCAAAATGTCAAATTGCTTATGACAAAAAATATCCGATAGTATTACCTCACAATCATGATTTTACCATATTGTTAATCGCGTATGAACACAACCGAATATTACATGCGGGTCCTCAGGCTACACTTGCTTCATTAAGACATAAATACTGGATTTTGAAAGGGCGTAGCGTCGTTAAAAGAGTCCTACACAAATGCGTAAAATGCTTTAAGGCGTCTCCTTCGAGTGTACAACCTTATATGACTGATTTACCCAATATCAGACTTCAACCAGTTAGACCATTCACGAACACAGGCCTCGATTATGCCGGTCCTTTTCAAATAAAAGATGCAAAATGCCGTAATCGAAAAATTATAAAGTGTTACATTTGTATTTTTATATGTCTATCAACAAAAGCGATACATATTGAATTGTCCGGAGATTTAAGCACACAATGTTTTTTAAACGCGCTAAAAAGATTCACTGCAAGAAGAGGTCTTCGCAAAAACATTTTTTCAGATAATGGTACGAATTTTTGTGGTGCAAATAATGAAATTAAAAGAACTCTGGCAAAAATCAATGAAAATGATCAAATTTTAAATTTTTTAAATAAAAATGAAATTAAATGGCACTTTATTCCCTCGCAGGCGCCTCATTTTGGCGGAATCTGGGAGGCGGCTGTTAAGTCAGCTAAATATTTTATGAAAAGAATTATAGGAAATTCTTCCTCTTTAACCTTTGAGGAATTCAATACAGTACTTGTGCAGATAGAATCTGTCCTAAATTCAAGACCTTTAACCCCTTTATCCCAAGATCCCAACGACCTTTTAACTTTAACACCGAGTCACTTCCTGGTTGGGGACGTTTTAACTGCTATTCCACAAGAAGACGTACGAGATACCCCAATCAACAGGCTATCAGCATACAAAGTTCTCCAACAAATGTTACAGCATTTCTGGCGACGTTGGAAAAATGAATATATATCAACCTTACAGCAACGAAACAAGTGGCGTAAAAAACTTGACCAGCCCAGCGTCAAACCAGGGGATATGGTACTCATAAGAAACGAAGATACTCATCCACTAGCATGGCCTCTAGGAAGGGTAGTGCAAACACATCCGGGTAGTGACGGTGTGATTAGAGTGGCGACAATAAAAACCGTTAACAGTGAAATAAAGCGTCCAGTTAATAAATTATGTGTCTTACCTTTAGAAACTGAAAGCAGTAAAACTTTTGAATAGGTAGCTTTATTTGTTTACAAACATTGTTTTGTTTGCACTTGTTTACATACCATCATGTTTTCCTTATATATTGTATTTTATATCTTTGAAAGGCAGAGTCTTGCAAGGTCGGGGGCATGTGTATGTATATTGTTTCATCTTTGTAAATTCCAAAATAAAATCGTAAAGTGAAAGTATTTGAGCAAATTATTTGTTTCAACACCTAATATATTTTGATGGAAAAAATTAGCTTGTCGGGCCTTATTAAATAGTGGGCCTTTGTCTAACTTTATGACTACCTCTTTGTTGAAAAAACTAAAGCTTAAAACGAGTCAAATAAACATTCCCGTTTCTGGAGTTAATAATTCTATAAATCATATATCTAGCAAAACGGAAACTATTTTATTCTCAGCTGATGGACTATACAAAGCAAAAGAAACATTTTTAGTTATTAATCAAATGACGGGTAATTTACCGCAATTGTCTTTTAATATCTCCGACTTAAAATTACCTAATAATATTAAACTAGCCGATAAAAGTTTTAACAATTCTACTCCTATTGATTTATTGTTAGGGGCGAATCTATTCTTTGAAATACTATTCGTAGTGGTATTCAAATCACACTGAATTACTTGACGACTTAAAATTAGTTGATTTACCGGAATATTACATATCAAAAGATGAAAACGTTAAGGCCTTAGGTTTGGTGTGGAATCCGAAGATGATATATTCTCTTATTCAGTTAATTTGCCTCAAAGCAAGTCAGTTACAAAACACTTCATTCTATCTACTGTATCGAGAATATTCGTTCCGTTAAGATTAATTGGTCCCGTAATAGTTCAGGCTAAACTTCTGTTATAAACGATTTGGCACATTCAAATTTCGTGGGACGAATCAATACCTTTTGATTTGTACACATCGTGGCAGCATTTCTATAATTCTTTGTTAAATTTAAATCACATTAAAATACCGCGACAGGTTGCAATATCTAGTTATATACAGGGTGTGCCATTTAACACTCTCGCTGCCAATATCTCCGAAATGAAGAACTTTATTTTAGTTTCGGAAATTGGGGTTGTTAGATCCCTCGAATAGCTTCAAGTTGTAGTTAGAATTGTTAGTTCAAATCTTTCTGTATAGATGGCGTGGCGATACTAAAAAATTTTTTGTTTCCTGGAACGTGGAAATGCAGTCCATCTGAAAGATCGTTAAATTTTGAGTAATTTTTCTAATATAAAGTTTTTCCCTATATATTTGTTTTCGATATATGTCGACTTCAATATGCAATGTATTAGTGGGGAATAAGGCGAGTACGCTTGCGTGCGCCTGCAGCGATTCGCTGACAGTTTGTTTTGTTGTTTTTCATAAGTATGCTTGAGACATTGTTAGAAGCGAGCACGCGGGCACGAGCACAAATAGTTACTGTTACATACGTACAAACCTTTGTATTCAAAATCGATATTTATTTGAACCAACAAATAGTCCTTCGAATTAAAGTTATTCAAATCAATAAAGTTGTTTAATTACGCGGACGCAAGTCCCAACAGAGGTATCATATAGCAAGTGCTTGTTCGGCATTAATTTTGAAACACAACTGCATTAACTGACTTTTGTAATATGATATAAGTACTTGCTATAGTCTGTTTGAAAATGAAAGAGAGTAATAAAACCCCGAGATAAGAACCGGCCATGGGTGTGGTAATATTTCGTTTCAGGTAATTTTCGGGTAACACTAATGCTAACAGCTAATGGGTGTACATTAGTATATTTTATTGGATACATCGTAGGGCAGGAGCCAGTGTATTGTGACAGATCAATCCAGTCTTAGAGCTGAATATACGAAGACGTGCTAGTGCAGTAGAGTAAAATTCGACTTGTGTTTAGTGACTAACGTACACTCATTTTATTTTAAAAAAGAAATACCAACGCTAAACAAAATTTTAAGTGAACTTTCAGAGGACAACGATTTGCCAAAAATCAGTAGAAGCAAATTATGGGCCGTCTTACGAGAGTTGAATTTTTGCTGGGAAAAGCAGAACAGGAAGTCAGTNGATGTGATCCACTCGATTCAACGTATGGGACAATCTTGACTGAAGTTTAAGGAACGTGCTACTTTCTGTTGAATTATTAAATGATGAGACCAATGGTTCCAATTCTTCTATCTTCTCCTTTACCGCGCTCACATCTTCTTCTGTCGTAAATGGATACGACGGTGATCTCATACTTGCAGACTTCTGTAGCCTTATCGCCATGGCTAACACCTGACGCATTTGATCCACTGTACCAGTCGCTAAGCCTCTAATTTTGGATTCGTAAATAAGTTCATCTTCGTTTAACAGGTTAACTTCAATCTTCTCAGCCATACTTACTCTTCACCCTATATCTTGCTTCTATTTTATTGGCCCCACGTTGGGCCACCCTCCGAAGAGATAAGATAAAAAAAACAGAAAGGGAAATAAAATAACGGAACAAATCTATTAAATTCTAACCATCTATGGAAGGTAACAAGGTATTCGCCGCTAGTACTCAGTGGAGAAGGGGAGGTTCACTATATAGAGATTGTTTTGGGCGCCAGGTAAATTTACCTCAACGAATACCGACGTTGATTAACCCCCAAATCTACCAAACGGGGTTAATAAAAAATAATACGGGATACATGCAAATGTTTATTGAAGACGTCAACTCCCATAAAAAAAATACGGGTTGACCAAGCAGTAATTAAAATGACAAAAAAAAAATGAGCTATATAAGTTGATAGCAAGATAAACACAAGTAGTGAGCGCCTGCACTATACGCTAATCGTAAACAATTTAATACCAAAATAACAGTGAGGCAGAAATTAAAATATATATATTAGTTAAATTATTTGTTAGACTTTAAATACGCGATCGCGACGCTTGAGCTCAGGCGCTACGCAGATGTGGCAGTTTATTGCCGAACGCCAGAAAGAATTTGCTTTAATTTCCGCTAACAATATTTAAAATAAATATATGGCGCAAGCGCAGCGCAAAGAAAAATAAAGAAAGATTCGTTATGGCTATTACTAGAAGAAATTAACAGCTAACTGCGGTTAACAAGTTTATATGCAGGCATGACAACCAAATTCAGGACTTGAGGCAAAATTTAAGTGTTAAACAAAATTACGACTAACATATTTATAAATAACAATTAAGCCTAACCTAATAAATGCATCTACAACTACCTAATATTTTTTTTCTTTCCTAACTTACAACGAAATCACTATTTAGTCTATATGAAGTAGATAATAATAATAAAAAAAAAAGGACTATAGATTCTGAACTAATATCTAAATCCACGATTATTTATGACCAGCAGTTATAAAAATCCCGAAATTTACTATGGACTAAACTGAGTATGATTACTTAAGTTAATATATGTACACAATTGTAAGATCAATAAAAGTTATTGGTAGGAATTAAATAAAAAAAGAAAACTTGCGGTACTCTATCTCCGCTATGCTTCTTCTTGAAATAGGGACAGCTGGTGTACTAACTTCGGTCCGGAGGCCGGCCGGTATACTCGCGGGTGCTGAGCAGCCGCTGACACCGCTTGTTGTGTGGTGGATCAAAACCAAAACCCTAATACGACATTAATATTAGGAAAGAAACTAAATAACCCTAGCCTGGTATAACTAAATCTATAATAAAAATACACATACCCTTTCCCAGGGGTTTTGTTCCTTTCTAGTGGATCCTTATCGACTTCCACTCAACAGTTAAACAATTATTCCTCTGTACCAGGCGAATATGACTCTTATGGTAACGAAGAATACGGAAATAGGTCCACAAACTGATAATATAACTATAAAAATACAAAAATACTACACTTAAGACGATTGAAACGAGTAAAAAAAAGAGAATAGTAACATACCTTTCGGTCAACTTGCTTGATTGCGTAAGGAAAAGGACAGTTCAAAAGTGATATCGCCGCCGCGTGCTCTATGAATCCCAATTATGGATAAATATTCAGAAACTATCACAACTAGCCACTATTAGCACCAACTTTTCTGAATATATTGTGGAAAACTTGAATTTATATCCCAATTAAGGTTGATTACAATAATCTATGAAAATTTCGAGTTTCCTCGAGCGCGACTCACGACAAAATTTCTCGCTCCTTATCACCTCGTTTCGCTTTTTTGCTACCCGCTTATCTTAAACTATTCTAACGTCTATACCAAATTTAAATAAGAAATATATATACTAGGCGTATTCTTGGGAATTGCCGAGAAACCGAAATTTAACGTAACAATTCCCCCCCTTACTACAAGAAATTTACTCCGTAAATTTCTCAAATATTAGCCTCCTCTGTGGAGAGATCGGCAGCGCACTTCAAGTCTTTAACATGCCAATTTCCTTGGGAGGTTCCTCGTGAGTCCCATAATTCGTAAACCCAAGGTGATATTCGTTTGCGGATAAGATACGGTCCAACATACTTAGGTGCCAATTTTCGTGAAAAGTACTTTGCAGCATCAGATAACACATAGTTCTTCCTCCATACTAGTTGATTTGGCAGAAACTCCACATGGCGACGTCTCAAATTATAACGGTCACAAGATTTCTGAGCAGCTAATTCCAAACGTTGCTTAACATCCACAAACATCTTCTTAAAGGATTCATTACGGCTCAGTTCTCCAGTCTGAGTTCCATCCTCGGAGATCACCAACTCAGGTTTGAAATAATCCTCGCCTGACAAGATCATATTCCGACCAAAGTTAATGAAATATGGGGTCAGCTTCGTCACTTCATGTCTGGATGTCCTAAGAGCGCAGGAAATTTGATGTAGATTTTCATCCCAAGTACGATGGTTATCTGAAACATAGATGGCGAGCATAGTCTTTAACGTACGGTTAACCCTTTCCGTAGGATTTGCTCGTGGATGATAGAAGGCATTAAACTTGAGGTGACATTTGTAACGTTCAGCAAACCTTGAAAATTGTTTGCTTTTATATTGCGGCCCATTGTCACAAATGAGAACACGAGGTACACCAAATAACAAAAATGTATCGTTTTCGATTTTACTAATGATTGCCTCGGTAGTGGCTTTACGAAGGGCAAACAGAAGTGAGAATTTACTTAAGTAATCTGTGACCANCACAAAGTTTTTTTAAAAGTACACCTCATCTATACCGATAATATAAAAATATTGAATATAAGCACCAGTACTACATTTATTTACGATTTGCATACATAATAAGCTTTTATTACTCTCTTTCATTTCTAAACAGACTATAGTCGCGCTCGATTAGATGCTCATAAAGTTTTGGTGGCAACAAAATAACAAGCAGAAAACGAGTACCGGCAAACTGGCCAGGCTAGCCACACAGCTGCACAGCGCAAGCAAGAAATAATCATTTGTTGGAGTGAGTAGGTTCTACAATTATTACCTTGTTTATTGATTTGAGCCAACACGTACGTAAACAAACATTTTTTGCCCGTATAGGTACTTGCCTAGATACAAACGTGTCGGTGTCGGAAGATATCAAATTCCAAAGCTAAAACGCAGTTAGTTAAAATTACAATTAGAGCGATTTCGGTTATATATTTCGACAATAGAAACGGATAAAGTAAATCAACAAACAATCGTGGAACTAGAGGTTAGATTGTCGAAATTGGAACTTTCTTTGGAGGAAGTAAATGCCAAATTGAAATTCTATTACAAGATGACAATGACGACATGCCATTATCGGAGTATACACAGCGAGAAAAATTTGAAAAAACGTTTTTCACTTCACACATTCAAATCGAATGTGCCGGTAGTGAACCACGAAAATCATGAACAGGTCAAATTGCCAATAATCAAGTTACCGTCTTTTGGAAGTTGTTATATACATTGGTTAGAGTTTAAGGACTCTTTCAAAGCACTCGTACACGAAGAGCATTTCCGACATTCAAAAGGTCTATTAATCAGCGCTAGAAGGTGAGGCAAGTCATATAATAGTCAATCACGGTGTCGGTCGCAAACTACAAAATCGAGTAGGATTTGCTTTACGAGCGGTATGAAAACAAACGGCTCATCATATACTATCACCTAAAAGCAATTTCGGAACAACTACGTAAAACCTGCCTTACTTTGCCCAGTAGGGACAACTTTGCCCAAGGTGGAGGTAACGGAAAAATTAAAGTTGTGAAAAGTGACAACACTGACGGTCACGTGAACTCGTAGTTCTTTAAACTGATGACCAAACTAACCGCCAGTGCCAATGTAACAGCGGTAGGGTGTATTTCGTTGATGTCAGGAGGTACGTAAATTCTTGCCATAATTTCCGCTTGGTACCTATTTTATTTATTTCAACGAAATTTTGTCAAGACCTGTGTTAATTATTTGTTTAGAATATTCATTAACTAAATATATGTTACAAACAACGTTTTTTTTATATGATAACAAGTAACCGGGCAATGTTGACAGGTTTTTAAAAATGTTTTTATAAAATTTTATTTTTCTCAACAAAAAAAGAGTTTTTATGCTAAAATATAAATGAGAATCTTTAGTTTAGGGATATATCGTATTGACTTATTTTTAAGCTAGTTTCTTTTTTTAATCTTTATTTTTCTCCAGAAAATAACTTTTTACGCTGGTGAAAACTATTTAATTAAACTTATTAATGAGGTCCTTTTTTAGATGTGGGGAGAATTAGAAGAACACTAGGTTCGAGGAGGTATCGAAATTATATGTTAGGTACCCAAGAAACTCTACAAATGGCTTTAACAGCAATTCAGAATGGATTAAGCTCTAGAGAAGCTGAGCAACTATATAAGATTCCTAGGCGAACTTTCCTGAATAAAGCAAATAAGACATCTGAAGCTAGTGGGTCACCCCGTTGCCATAAGCGAAATTGGTAGATGTTATAACAGCATGCGCAGAATTTGGATCTCCCTTAACTCCACTTGAACTAAGAATGTTAGTGAAACATTATTTAGATTCCAAAGGGGCAAAAGTCAATTATTTTCGAGATGGAAATCTTCCAGGAATGGATTGGATAGAAAATTTGGTGAACAGATACAAGTACATATTAACAAAGAGGCGCAGCCGTGCAGCAAACACTGAAGAAGAAATGGACGCCTACTTTGAACGCCTAAAAGTATCTTTAAGAGATGTAGCTCCCCAAAATATAGTTAACTATGATGAAACAAATCTTAGCAACAACCCAGGAACTCAAAAATATCTTTTTAGACAGAACTAAATATCCTAAACAAACAACCCAATATAAATTGTGTAGAAAAAAGCATATTTCCTCAGTTGTTAACAAAATCCCTTGAATTCCCACGAAATCTTGAAGAACATGTCTGGAGAACGATTTAAAACGAGAGTCAGCACTGAAATTAGCTATGCTGTATTGACTTTCCTTAAAGATAGAAAGGATTCTAAAGGAGAAGCCAATAAAAAAAAGGGAAAACGAAAGAAGTTAATATAAATGCAGCAAAATCTTTGCAGTATGAAGATTTCATAAAGTGGAAGGTGGTTGACTTAACTGAAAAGAACGAAAACGTGGAAGGCAATGAAAATAATGAAAATATTGTTTCAGAAATCAGTGACGCATCAAAAGAAAATTGTCTTGAACACAACCATTTTAATCCAGATAACTTACAACCAGGAAAATTTGTTGTGGTTCAATTTCCGACTAAAAAAACATAAGACATTTTGTTGGACTCATTTTGGAAAAATCAGATTTAGAGAATATTTTCAGTTAAATTGAAAAAAAAATATGAGGTAGGCTTTTTATTTCCTGAGAAGGATGATATTTCTGAAGTATTTTTTGTCGACGTAGTCAAAAGTTTATCAGATCCACTTTTTTGGTTTTTTTAAAACTTATTTGATGGGCGAAGTTGTTTAAAGATCCTTCAAATTGTCTCCAAACTGAAATTTATATAGCCGGGTAAAGCTGAAGAAATCGCAAACAACTTTGCCCACCCCCAAATTATTATTTTTTTCTGACACATGTCTATTACAAAACTGATAGTTAAGATAAATAGCCAACGGTTAGTACAACTGCAAAATAATTTTAATTTATATTTATATGTGTGCATATACAATATATGTTCAAAAAACCAAATTTTCATGAGCAAAGTAGGCAGGTTTTACGTACCTACCTAAAATTAAGGAATCACACATGAAATTAAAACAGCTTTTTGATAACATTAACAAAAATTTAAGGTCGATAAATCCTTTAGGTTTAAAAACTTACGAGTGGGACACAATTATTGTCATATACATGTTATGTCATAACATTATCTAGGAGTATCAGATGACAAGTAACTTAATACCACAAGTTAAGAGATAACAACTTCCTGAAAACAAAGCGTTCTCATGCAAAACGCAAAGGAAGTATTAGAATTCTAAGAATGCTTATGCTCGCGTTAGTTAGCATGAGGCACTTTATAAATACAGGGTGTTTCTAAAATAGGGTTCCAAACTTCTGCTGCGTTTATAACTCATTAAAATAAGCCAAAAAAGTTCTGTTATTGACAAAACGGTCGCAAATAAATAGAAACAAATGTATGGGTCTTACATAACTTTTTACGTTAAATAACATGGGCTACTCCGTTTTTCGACATGCAAATTATATGCGTCCCATTTAGGTTGGTGAAGGGAGTTTTCGGCCCGTAATTTTTTTTATTTCAATTTTTTTACAATTTCCTCTACAGATTTATAAAATCTTAACAATTTTACGTAAAAAATATTATGTTTGTCCAAATCGATATTTCCAATGGTTTCCGAGTAAATCGAGTTTGAAAATTACTCTGTTGTTTAAGTTATTAGGCCAAAAATTACAAAAATCTGTTTACCATGGCAAATAAACACAACGCTTAACAATTTAAGTTATTGATAAACTGTCAATTGAGCTTTGCAGTGTTTAATTAGTAAAAGTGGTGAGTGGAAAATTTAAGTATACAACATTATTGCAACTCATAAAATGGAGTCATATTCAAACACGGAAATGGCAGATATGCACTTTATGCACGGCCATGTGGCTGGAAATGCATCAGAAGCAAGGCGTCTGTATGCGGCAGCATACCCGAATAGAAGACCTTCTCGACAGGTATTTCTGAGGATCCATCAACGTTTAAGAGAAAATGGTTCGTTCCAACCAAGAGTAAATGATCGTGGCAGAGACAGATTTGTAAGAACACCGGTGATGGAAGAAAACGTATTGAGAGCTGTGCAGGACAGTCCAAGGGTTAGTGTAAGAAGTGTCGCACGTATGCATAACATAAGTTTTTCCATAGTCTGGCGAATTATTTGCGAACAACTACTTCCTCCTTTTCATATCCAGCGTGTTCAAGCTTTAAATCCGAATGACTACGAACCATGTCGGCAGTTCTGCCAATGGTTTTTGCGAAAATCGAGGCGGATTCCGAATTTTGCATCTCTTATTTTGTTTACGGATGAGGCAAGCTTCAGTAAAGATGGTTATGTCAATTTTCATAACGCTCATGAATGGGCTGATGAAAACCCACACAGCATATTTCAGTTCAGACATTAGATTTGGTTTTCCGTCAACGTTTGGGCAGGCATTTTAGGCGATCGGCTAATCGGACCGTTTGTGTTGCCTAATCGATTGAATGGTGAGGATTATTACAATTTTTTAGTTAACGACTTGCCAGGACTTTTGGAAGATGTCCCTTTAATTGAACGCCAAAGCATATGGTTTATGCAGGACGGGGGGCCACCTCATTACCTACATAATGTAAGACAACACTTAAATGAGTTGTATGGAGAAAAATGGATAGGCCGAGGAGGTCCTGTTCCCTGGCCTTCACGTTCCAACTTAAGGCAAAGGTTTATAAAATTCCAATCGAGACCATTCAGCAACTACGGGAGGAAATTGAAACCGCGTGCATGGAAATAAGGCAAACACCTAGAATTTTCCAAAGAGTTCGCAAATCATTGAAGCGTCAAGCTAGATTATGCATCGAAATGCAAGGTGGTCACTCCGAGCAGTTCTTGTAATTTAACTTATTATTACTAATTTTAATCCCATTATTTTCAATTTTAACTTTAGCTATTGACTGCAGTAGTAATTAGTTCTTTAATTAGTAAGTGTAACTCTTAATTGAAATAGTCTTAGTTTATGTCCTAAATTATTTATTAATGATCGGATCCTTCATAACTGCAATTTATTTAAATAATGTTACTGAATTTTCACTCAATTTACTCGAAAAGCATTGGAAATATCGATTTGGACAAAGATAATATTTTTTACGTAAAATTGTTAAGATTTTATAAATCTGGAGAAAATTGTAAAAAAATTAAAATTAAAAAAATTACGGACCGAAAACCCCCTTCACCAACCTAAATGGGACGCATATGATTTGCATGTCGAAAAACGAAGTAGCCCATGTTATTTAACGTAAAAAGTTATGTAAGACCCATAAATATTTTTCTATTTATTTGCAACCGTTTTGTCAATAACAGAAAAAAACAGTTTTGTTTGAGCCCTTTTAAGGGCATATAACTTCCTAAGGGTGCGTTTTAGTGCACATGTTAATAGAAACTGTTTGGTTTATTTTAATGAGTTATAAACGCAGCAGAACTTTGGAGCCCTATTTTAGAAACACCCTGTATAACTAAAAAATTAAGGTTAAGTTAGTTTATGCCAGTAACTACCAGAAATACGGCTCAACAAGAACAACCAAACCCATACGACTTCCCAGTGAATCACCTTTTACGTTCATTGCGCGTAAACTCACGAAGCAAAAATGCACGCTTCCATCCACAAACAATAATTAACGCAAAAACAGGCTCAAATACAGTTAACTGATGCCATGGTTCTAAACACAGGACTAGAACCCAAAATCGGACATGTTGTCACAGCAAGTAACCCTAAAGACATGCTAACAGCAATAGTAAGAGTTCGGAAAGAACATAAACCTAACACGCCTTTGCCCATAAAACAGAGTTCATTTTGCAAACGCACAGGACATGTCGTTAATGAATACCGGAAATTCACAAAATTTTCAACAATCAAGCAAGACCACCAGTCACTACATCGAACCCAAATCTTAACACTCCAAGACCCCTTGCGATTCAACCGAATCCTAATTATTTTAGACCAAACATTAACAAAAAAAACGTTATCTAAACCAATGAGCGAACCCGAAATTCTAGAACAACCTTACCAAAATTATCACGCAGCTGAAAATGCCAATGACAATATACTGATAATAACCCAGCAAATCCGAATTATTATACTGCTAATAATTCAGAATCTTATAACACTAACGAGGACTATTATACTGCTAATGATCCCTCCGAAAATTACTACTACGAGGTCAGATCACAAAAATTCCAACATGACAGTGTTACAAACCCAATTTGGCAAACTGGGTTTGGACAATTTCAACTTCAACCTCAACTTTCCGGAACAACAATTTCTATAAGCCCCTTATTATCTGTCAAATCCAAAAATTTATATTACATTTATGACGCTACTAACACCTATAAACTACTAATCGACACAAGTGCAGGTTTCTCTATATCTAAACCCAAAATTTGTCAAAATTATAGATCTCCCGAAAATGTTACGATCCACAGCATAACCAAAGAGTAAAGATAAGACAGTCAATTTAATATTAGAACCTTTGATCCTCGGATTAAAAGTCTCTTTAAATTGGACTTTTGCGCGGTTGCCATATTTTTAGCAAAATAATGTGTATACTCCACAAATGTTAATGCAGCGATGCCACAACTTACAGAAATTCCCTAATTTGTATACTAACATAATAGGTAAAACACGTAACGATTATAGTATATCTACATCGTCTTTTTGAGGTTTATAGTGACATAACGGTTTGAAACATCAGTAATGAGAGAGTAAAAATAAAATTAAATAAAGCCATTTTTCATAAAATTGTTTGTTTTGAGTATGTATTTAAGTACAGAAAATGATAATAATAAAGTGTTACAAAATAGATAAATAATTTGGAAATTATCCCCAAGAAGTGGTTCGGATTCCACTTTAAGCTGTAGGTCCTCGTCTCCTTAACACGCATAAGTCTATTTGAATTATGGAAGTTACCTACGTTGTGACGTGGGAGGCGGTAATAGACAAATTTTAGACAAAATTTTTAGACAAATTTTTTAAAGAAAAAGAGATGAAAACCAAGTCTGTTAGCGTAGTGTATGTATTTTTCTCCAAAATTCATATTTTTAAGATTGTGATAAAATACCCATCATTTACTGAACATGCAGAGAATAGGTAGGTACCTAAGCTACATACCTACCCTGTCACTGTCATTTATTTCGTGCACATTTCGTTTCTGCCACAGGTAGGTATGTTTTTGCGTGTTTTATTTTAATTCTTCTAAATTCTAAAATTTGTTTTGAGAGTAGGTACATAATTAAAATAACTAGGTAATTACAATAAGGATAAATCAATAACAAATTAAACAATTTTAAAATAATTTGCTGTTACAATTTACCATTCATAAAGTATTAACATAATGCAAAATAAAAAATATAAAAAAGGCAGTATAAAATCAATTAATTTATATACATCAGCTGGATCATCATACACTCGATACACTTAATAAATTTTGAAGTTAAAGGTATGCAAATTAATTAGTTAATTCCTTTATTTACAACAGGCAGGCAACACTAGCAATATCAGCTTTAAAATGTTAAATAAATCATTTATAATGAATGAAATAGGTACATATTTGCGAATACTTGAATTTTATTTGGGTCTATTTATGAAACATTATCTGATAACTTTGATAATTTTTCGTTTACGTATTCTTGACCTCCTTTAAATTGCAATTTAGAAGCCTCATTTAATACATTTTGCATCTGAAAAAAAAGGTTTTTTGCATATTCGCTTAAATCAATATGCTTAGCGCAAAGTAATAAATTATTTAAATATATATTTTTTTAGTTTTAGTGAATTGCCATTATAATTTAAAAAAATATGATTAAGTTCGTTTCATTTAGTTAAAAATTCTATACACTACAAAAGTTTACAACGAAATACTCAAATGAATACAAGACCATCCGCCACATAAATGCAAATATCTGCAGTTGAATTTGTCACGCAATGACGTCAGAAAGCGAGAGGTAGGTAAAAAAATCGACGCGTGGGCTTATGTTCTCTAGTAATAGTAACATGGATCCGACTGTATATTAATCTAGACTGTGGTTATGCCAAAGAGTAAAGATTATAAAGAAGAGACAGATAGAAAGAGAAAGTAAATCAGAGAGAGATAAAGTAAATAAGTCCAATTTAAAGGGATAAAACTTTTCGGGTAGAGGTCGACAAACATCGGCGTACACTTCGTCATGCGTAGACGAACACAGCCGCCCGAAAGTTATGGTATTGCTGCCATTTTACTGTGAATGTGTGTGTTGTTTACGTTTACGTTTACAGAAGTAGAAGAAAATAAAAAGGATGAGGGGTGAAAAGTATAATTCTTTTAAGTAAGATAAAGTAGATAAGAAGTACGAAAGATTCGAAAGACAGGAAAGATGTATTGGACCTCCTTGTCAACTTTCGAAAAAGTCTTCTAAATTTAAATGTAACATATTCACAGATGCTGACAGAAAAAATATATTTAAACATTTGTGGCAAAATCTTAGTTGGGACCAAAAGAAAGTTTATATAGCAAGTCTTATGGATACAGCTATGGTAAAATTTCGTCGAACAGCAAGTATTATGGAAGCTTACTATGATAGGTATACAATAATTTTGTTCTACAGAGAGAAGCCACATACATTTTCCATCTAAAAAAGGATAATACAAGACAAAGGGTCTGTAAAAAAATGTTTATTAACACTTTAGCAATAGGAGAATTGAAATGATTGAGAAAAATTGGACTGGTCATATTAGTAAAGAAAGCCAAAATACTTGCACTTGTTAATATAAAGAGAAACGAAGTTTCAGAAGATAAACAGTATCTTAAAAAATTTTTGCAAGATATGGCAAAGATGGAAAGCCATTATTGTAGGAAGGACACATCCAAACTTTATCCAGAAGCTCAATGGTAAAACATTAATGACTTGTATACATTCTATGTTAAGGAATGCACAGATAGAAATATTCATGCTCTAAACCACTTAACGTTTCGTCAAGAATTTACTAATCAAAGTCTGTCACTCTATAGGCCTAAGTAAAATGAGAAAAATTGTTTTAAGAGTAACTTTATTCTAATATTATTTGTTACAGGAAAGATCAGTGCAGTATCTGTACTGGACATTCCGTGGGAACTATAGGTGTTGCTGAGTACCAAGATCACATAAATAGAAAAAATTGTAGATTGTTGTTTACTATGGACGTTCAGTCCGTGTTAACATCCCCTAGATTACAAGGTTCTGATTCATATTATAAAATGAAACTTACAGTCCATAATTTAACGTTTTTTAATTTAGTATCAAGTAAAAGTGTTTGCTACACTTGGCACGAGGGGGCAGGTGGTGTCTCTTATATTAAGACATTTAACGCAAGAAATCAAAACTGTAGTGATATTCAGTGATGGATGTGGCTATCAGAATCGGAATGTCAGTCTTTCAAATGCATTAGCTCAAGTATCGCAAACACAGAATATTGAAATTCTACACTACTATATCGAAAAGGGTCACACTCACATTGAGTGTGGCTATTCATGCTCTAATAGAGCGTAAATTAGAGAACCGTGATATTTACGTTCCTGGGTGTTACGTACAAGTGTGTAGATTTGCTAAAACAAAGGACCCCTACGAGGTTCATTACTTACAATTTGGCTTTTTAAGAATTTTTCTCTCCTCGGTAACTACTCATCTATTCGTCCTGGAAACACTACGAATAATCCATAAGTATGTGATATTCGAGGCCTAGCATATCAAACTGATGGTACTATTGCCTATAAAGTGTCTTATGAGGACAATTGGAAACTCTTGCCTAGACGAAAAAAGAAAAGCCAAGAATATGACCCTATTACTCCATTGTATACTGCTCCATTAAAAATTAAGAGTGATAAATTCAACCATTTGCAGCACTTCAAAAATTATATTCCAGAATATTTTTCTATGAAAACTTAGCGCGTGACTAAAATTAATTAACTTCAATTTATTTTAAATGCAATTTAAAAATTAGTTAGTTCAGTTTCCATAGCTGTTAATGATTATTGTGTTCGTATTGGTAAGTAGAAAAAATAAACGCTTTTTTTTACTCTCCTAGTAGATAAACTATGCCGATTCAAACTCAATTTGCATAATTTTGGGTTGAAAATGGATGTCCCGGTAGACGGGCTCTGGAGGGGTCTTCTTGATTTTGAAGTTGACGTCCAAAAAGATATTCGTGGTTTAAAATAGTCGAAAATAAGGCCATCAATAGCCCACAGTTCATTCTGGCTCAATTTGCATAATTTTGGGTAGGAAATGACTGTCCCGGCAGACGCGCGCCAGGGGGGTCTTCTTGATGTTGAAGATGATGTCTAAAAGGGTATTTGTGGTTTAAAATAGCCGAAAATAGGACCACCGGTAAGTGATTCATATTATTTGGGCTACCCTGTAGCCTGCAAATGCATGCAAATAACTGCAATAAACGAGATCGGCCGTCTAAACTCGCCGAGGTCGACGGTAAGCCATTCACTTCGCTGCTTAATTAGACCAGGTGTCCTTACGTTCTCATTTAAGTGCAACATATTATATTTTTATAAAGATATCCATTACTGTTTCTACATACAAATTAGGTAATAATAAATAACTAGTAATAACTAAGTATAATTTGCTGATGCAATGAGGATATTCGAGTACAGCACGTTTGACTTTCAAAAAAATGTCTTTAAGTTTGTATATATAAACAGAAAATTGTTTCTACTGAAATCACAGTATAATTCTGTACCCCACGACAACACTCTAATCGTAAGTAATCTATATTTGTTTTATTTAATTATTTGTTTTATATATTCATAGATATTAATAAAAATCAATGTTAGTAGTTAGTATTTAATATAGAAGTAATTTTTTTCACTGTTTATTGATGTGTAGATACATATTTTTTATGATTGAAATTCTAATTAATAATTTAATCAATTTTTGTTTCAGATTTTGATAATGTCTCAAAACATGGAATTGGAAAGTCAAAAAACCCAAACCACGCCGGAAATTGCGGTAGAAGAGGAGAGTTGGAATGATATAGATAGTCCTTCATACGATCCACTTCCTTATGTTTTAAAAAATAAAATAATTACAACACCTCCGTCAAAAAAATCAAAGACAGAAAAAAAAGTTTAGGCGGGAGGAAAGATTACGCCTGAACAAAATTTTATCAGAAGAGGAAAATAAAAACAATAATAAATAAAATTTGATGAATGATATTATTTATTTTTTTCCTAATAGTAAAATCTAAATAAATTAATTGATAAATGAGGTATTGAAATACTTTTCCTGTTTTTAAATCGTGAACTATATACAATAACAATGGAAATGGCGTTTTATTCCTTGAACAATTTAATATTTTTATTTATCTCAAATAAGTTGTCTTTAGATTTGAGAAAGTGGGAATATAAAATTTTGTCTATTATGGAGGCATTGTCCTATTTATTATTAATTGCTCAAAAATGAATGAACGGCAAAGATGTGTTGCTGAGAAAACTTGGAACGCCATCAGTTCCCACATAATAATAGGGTCCCTGTTGAAGATGAGACTACAAGATATTTATTACTTACCGAAAAGTTATATTAAGACAATAAGCGTGTGCGATCTTGAGGACAGTTGGCATTTATTGCCCGATTATATACGAAATGATCCGTCTATGGTGAAGTACAGATCATGTAAAAAACATTATAACATGCATAATGACTGGGTTGATGGTCCACCAAAAAGAATAATTAGCTGTGAATATTGCATTCAG
>NW_019417906.1:0-5184 GCF_000390285.2 Anoplophora glabripennis
ATGATGTCATAAGGAGCCAAACTCCTGCTAATATCAAGCTTTGCCGGTCGCCCAGTGGCAGAGATAGGGGTCAGCGAAAATAAATATTTTATAAAGAATAATGTAACACTAGGTGTACGATTTAAAACAATACAAATTTTAGACACACAGTTTAATTGGCAACAAAAAATTACTAGGAATTTTTTTCGCGACACTGCGGTAAATGCGATTTTTTAAAAAAATTTTAACGTTACGTTGAATTTACATGGCAACGGGGAATTAAAACAAAGGGTGAAAATTGAAACTAAATTTATTTAGTTATTTTATAAGATGTTCAAAATAACCTCCGCCTGCTCTAATACACAAATNAAAATTTTTAACGTTACGTTGAATTTACATGGCAACGGGGAATTAAAACAAAGGGTGAAAATTGAAACTAAATTTATTTAGTTATTTTATAAGATGTTCAAAATAACCTCCGCCTGCTCTAATACACGAATCTGCGAAAAAAGTTTCTTTTAATTCGCCGCAGGGCTTGTTCATTGCATTTGATTTGCTCCGCAACCGTTCTTATTTTTTGACGTAGTGTCTGCTCATCGGGTGATTCTTTCAAATAAACTTGTTCTTTGAAGTAACCCCACAGAAAAAAATCAAGCGGGTTTAGGTCGGGCGAATGAGGGGGCCATTGAATTGGTCCTCCTCGGCCTATCCATCTTGCAGCATAGGTACTATTAAGGCAGTGCCGTACTTGCCGAGTGTAATGCGGTGGAGCACCATCAAGTTGTAACCACATGTATTGCCTTACAGCTAATAGTACGTCCTCTAATAAAACGGGCAACTCATTTTCAAAAAATCTAAGATATTCAACACCATTTAACCTAGCTGGTAGTTCAAAAGGTCCAATTAACTGAGCATTGATTATCCCAGCCCATATTGGACAGCAAATTCCGTTTTCCCGAACTGTTTTACGTTAAAAAGGTACTCTTGTTTCAAATCGTTATCTTTAACGGTTTCTGAGAAAATCGCTCTTGAATTAATCCCACTTTGGTCAATTTCATAGTAATTTAAACAAAATTATCAAGGTATTCTTATGTCAAAGTATTGTCAACCCGATTGCCAATTTAATAGTTCTAAGCGAAAAAAATGGAAGAGTTTACGGGATAAGAGTTAGTTGATATGATATTTATTTATGGCTTTTGCGATGGTAATGCTGCAGCGGCAGAACGCTAGTACGGGAGAAGGTTTCCAAACCGAAGGCTGCCATCAAGGAGGACATTCCCTACGGTATTCCGCAACTTAGCTGCAACCGCCACTTTTCGAAAGGCACCGGGTCAAGGACGTCCCAGGATTAATAGGGAAGCGGAGGTCCTTGACGCTATTGAACAAGATCCTACGACTAGCATACGGAACATTTCAAGGCAAATAAATGTTCCTCGGCCAACGGTACTACATATCTTAAAGATTTCCTTAACAGAATTGATTAGATGTGCTACTAACATTTCAGGTTGGAAGAATATTAAAGCGACAAGGTCTACATGCCTATCACTATCGAGACGAACATGGCTTGATATCAGAAGATTTTGCGCCACGTATGCAATTTTGTCGCTGGATTTTGTCGCTGGACAACGAGCAAGCTTCCAAAATTTTGTGGTGTGACGAAGCTACTTTTACCCGAAATGGAAAATTAAATTTTCATAATTCTCATTATTGGGAAGAAGAGAACCCACATGTTGTTCGGAGAACAAACTTCCAGCAACGGTTTTCCATAAATTTATGGGCGGGAATAATTCACGACACTCTGATTGGACCTATTGAAATTCCACAACGTCTCAATTCAAATCTTTATTTAAACTTACTTCAAGAAAACACTCCCCAAATTCTCGATGATCTGCCTCTAAATTTACGACGTAACATGTTTCGTCGTGCTTTTTTTAGACCAAAAAATAAATGTGTTCTTTGAATTAATGCTCATACTGTGATCTTTTGACCATTTTATTATGTTAGAAATATTCTTAGTTATGTCTTGTAAAGCTAAATCGCAATCTTTAGGTGGGAATGAGTAATAAATTTGGGTGTCGTCTGCGTATAAATGAAATTTATATTTGTGAATTGCTTTTTGTATAAAAGAGGTGTAAAGCATAAAGATAAGAGGTCCTACAATAGAACCCTGTGCCACACCTGAGCATATTCTAAGAGGAGTAGATACTTCTTCCCCCATTTTAACACATTGGTATCTATTGTGAAAATAGCTACGAAAAAACTGGATGGAGCCATTACTAAAACCAAGGTGTTTAAGCACAGCAAATAGAGTTTCATAATTTAGAGTATCGAAGGCCTTAGAAAAATCGATAAGTGTTAAAATTGTTAATTTGTTTTCATCTACACCTCTCAAAATATCGTCGACAATATTCAATAACGCAGTTTCACAACTAAAGAGCGGCCTAAATCCCGATTGAAACTGTGGTATAATGTTTAATTTTTCGACATGAGCTCGGATCTGTAAATCTACCACCCTTTCTAGAACCTTTTAGTCCGAGAGCCCGTTGTCATTTTGCTGTCTAACTATATTATGGCTGAAATTTATTATCTCGAATATATAGCCCGAGTAAGAAACTATCCTGCAGTTCTGAGATTCGGAGATGGAACATTACGTTACTACAATATTGTAAACATGCGAGTTTACATATTGCTTCTGCCTAACTGTATTATGTTTAAAAACCGTTTTATTATAAAGTTTTTATATTAATTAATAAGACAATTGCATTGTCTACGTCGACATTGTCTACCCGCCCATCCCTGATCTCCTGGTAAATTAGGAATACATGTGCAATAATACTTGTTAAGATCATTTACGTTATGTAGGTGGGTAGGGATGTTAATGTCAGACTTACCCGAATTTAGTTTTAATTTCTTCCATATAGTATTTATACCATCGGACCTTCATTTATATTCTAAAACAGCTCTATTTTCGTGTCTACATACTAAGGTAGTATAATTACGTAACATTTTATAATAGTTATAGTGATTTTCATTTCAACTACGTTTCCATCTATCTTGAGCTTTATTTCGAAACGACATAAGTAACCGGACATTATCGGTAACCCAAGGATTGTAATTTCTTGTGATTTTTATTGTTCTTAAAGGGGCATGATCATTGAAAAGTTGGAACAGACTATTAAGAAAAGACAATTTCTCATTTACATCGGCTAGATCAATAATTATAGCTTCAAACGGTATGGCTCTTAATTGTAACAAAAACTTGTCATAGTTAAAATTTTTAAAATATCGAATGGTCTTGTATGTTGGTTTTCTTTTATAGATGGCAGTTAAGATACAATACGTTAATTCATGATCAGACATATGAGAGAGTGAAAGTACATTGACTTGGTGGTTGGAATAAGATCTAGTAGTGTAGCTGACGTAGGGTTGATTATGGTTGGAGAAGTAATGAGTTGATGTAAAATGCTTTCAAAAAAATTGTTGAGTTTTTTAGACGATACAGTATCAGTCAACATATCAATATTAAAGTCACCAAGACAGAACACTTCATTAGAATTAAGAAGTAAATTAGCAGACTTCAAAGGACTCAATGAATTCATTAACAGGAAAATCAGGGGGCCTATACAGGACACCAACTGCATACTGATGCTTTTTAATTTTAATTGTAATCCACAATTTGGGAAGAGAAATTTCTAAGGCGGGTGTTTGACCTGGAAAAGCAAAAATTTTGGCGGTGCAAAATATGCCAGTACCAACAAATATTAGACAGTTAAGTCAATTTCTTGGATGTCTGGCTATTTTCGAAAGTATGTAAAATATGCTACAATAGTTTGTAACGTACTTTACTCGGTCGCCAAATTTTTGTAACACCCTTTATATACCTTACTTGGTTTTGATTTTGCGGTTCGGTTCAGACGTTACTTGTGGCTGCCCCCAGTATACTACCAACTCTAAACGGAATCTTAATTCACAATTGCGAATTCTAATTTACTGGATTTATTGACGTCACTGACGTCACTATTTGGACGCCTACTTTATGACGACCCTTGACTACTAGTTTATCGGCGGCGGTGGTTGGCAGCCGGCGGTGGTGAGTGACGTCACACGAACGTACTCCGGATTAAATCTTTTTGTGCGGTTTTGTCTCGGGCGCCAGTTCCCCTATCTTTTACGTGGGGGAAACTCCACGTGAAACCTACCCTCGGTTTAGAGTAAGTACTCGGGATAGCTGCAGAAAGTTTAATTCCAGGGGTCTGTTATTTCTCTTAATTTTAATCAACGTAGTTCTCTGAGTGTAGTGTTATTTTCCTTTCAAAATAAACGGTCTTATCAGTGTAGGTCACAAAAAGATAAGAATACCTTTTACTGACCGGAATTTTATCAATCTTATCGGTGTTAAGAATGAATACAAACTGGAAATATATTTACTAGGTTTATTTTATATTAACAAGGCCTACGGAAATTTACACAAACAAACAAAAGTAAAATAGATTCTAATTACAATTATTATCACTAACAATCAGGAATATACAAATAATGTACAAGCGGTGTAATTAAAACAAAATGGGTTAGAGCAATTATTATTACGACGGATTTAAAATGCCGATGCGGTTTTTCGGTGCTGTAAATAAATACGAAATTAGCACATAGTGCTAAAAATCGGTACGGTACAAAAACGGAGTCTTTGGCGTTTGGTTTATTTAATAAATAATCTAAGACTTTAAGAAACGGTACGCCAGAATAATATTCAGTGTTAAATTTCGGTCGGTGCTAGAAAGGGAAAAATAAGATTAATAAATTAGAGCAATAAACAATCAATAAATAAATTGGCCCCAATGGTTCTGAAACAGAAAAATAATTACGGGTTGCTCTAATTCTACAAATAAATAGCGGCGGTAGTTTCTAGCAAAGCGACGGAAATTAAGCGAAAATGCGACCAGCCAGGAGAAAAAGCCAAGCAAAGCGGTTTACATCAGGCACAAATAAGCAAACGGTAATCAGGAAAATGATGTTGTTGGTAAACAGGAGGCAAAGTCTGGTCGAGGTGCGAGTTCAAATGCGGGGCGGCCGACAGATTTCTTCCCGAAGCGGTGGAGCACCCAGCCAAACTTCGAGGGTCTATCCGTCGCTGCACAGCCGACACACAACGTCTTCTACTGGCGGTGGAGCACCCAGCCGAACCAGCAGTTTCGGTTATTGTGCCTT
>NW_019417906.1:5835-31294 GCF_000390285.2 Anoplophora glabripennis
TTATTTTTGAGGAAATTTTCTAGAAAGTTCTAAAAAGATGATGAAATCTGATGAAAGATTGCAAAGCATGATGTCATGATTGCAAATACGCAATAGTTAGGGGAGAATCACCCTTAATGACTGAAAATTTCTAAATAAAAGGGCTGGCTTTTCGTTTTTGAAATCAGTTCATCGCCAAGAAGTTCATCGACAAGTTTAGTTCCTCACAGAAGTCCTTTAGTTCAATACTAAGTTTTCAACTAAGTTCTTTTAATAAGTTACAAGTTAAAATCTTCATTCTCAAGTACGGAATACAGTGAAATAAATCTACGAAAGTGACATTGCGTGATTGCTTCGAGAAGTTTATCGCCGAAGTTCAATTGGTCTGATTCTTAGTTTACAACCAATTTCTTCCAGCAAAGTTACAAAGTTAGTCTTCATCCGCAATTACGGGGAATAAAGTGAAACAAATCTTCGAAAGTAACCTTGTGTGATTGCTCCGAGTCTTACTAGTCTTCGATATACAAAGTGCTCGTTAAATTGTCTAATTACCTTCAGTAATTAAAGAATTGGATCGGAACTTAAACCGACAAAGTTTTTGGTGCAGTTTTTCGGAAAAGCCGAAAGGATTATATAGAGGATTACATAAAAAGTGGTTAGTAAAAGCTCCGCGATTTTTTTTGTAATAAGTTAAATAAGTTTAGTAACGTTCATTTTCATATACCTAGTACTCTTTTTTCTACGGTCTGGTAGTTGAATTTGTTGTTTCCTGGATTTTCGTTGCAGAGATTATTCCAGCGATTCACTTACTTATTTTTGTTAGATTAATAGGTTTTTAACAGTGTTAATCTCATTGTCATTTTTCTCTTCTAGAAAAATATTATTTGTAGTTATTTTAATATATTTTGTACCCTTTTTTAAACTTGTTTTTATTGAAGAAAACCTTCACAAGTTTTAATAATAACAATAAAAAATATTTTTTTTAAAGTCGAAAATAAATTTTCGAAAAAAGATTTTTGGATAATTTTTCAATTAAATTTTTTCGAACTCAAAAGTTACTTTTCGCACATAACCTCAGAAATATATTTTCTGAATAAATTTTTTTTTAGTCAAACTTAGTTTTTTTTTCAAAAAACTGATTAATTTTTTGAACATTTTTTTTATAAAAAATTTTAAATTCAAATAGGGACTTAGTCCTTTATTTCTTAAGGAAAATATTTTTTTCCTAAATTGTTTTTCCAACTTACCTTCAGGATCAGAAAGGATCCACAGTTATACATACCTGACCTAGATTTAAGAGGAATCCGGTTAGGAAACTAAAGTTTGTAGATTTACTTTAAAATTTACTGGCGCCTGACATAATTTTTTCAATTTGTTTTTTTTTTAATTTAAATTCTTTTGAATTATCTCCCACTTTCCTCAATTTTTCTAAATTTTGATATTGCTCGGTCATTACTTTCATTGCTTCGAACCTATCTCGGATGAGATAAACCCCAACTTCTACGAACCTCACGACCCGCTCTAACTGTATCGGCGTTTGTTAAGGTCACAGCACTAGCCAAAGCTCAGATAAGTCATTCCGAGCCCCAACTAGAGTTAAATAAAGCACGCGCGTTGACAGCGACGCAACGTGGGGCTTGGAGTAGTTATACGAGCCCAAGTTAGTGTAAACAAAACCGTACGCGTTGACAGAACGGTGGTTTTATTGCTTCAATCCCCCCTTGACTAGGCAGGAGTCGTGGTGGGATTATGCGCGCGGCCCTCGACAGAGTGGGGCAGCGGACGGTTTCGGTTCGACTCGCGGTTAATTGCTCTCACCCAATTAAACTAATTAAATAAATAACTGGCCCACGGCCTTGCATAAAACTGGAAATTAATACCGGTTCATTATAAGTTGAGCTATTGACACGATTGCTGCGTAAGAATGAACTTTGGATATTTGGTCATGCACAGATGGAGGCAATTCAGTTAATTAAAAATTTATTAATAAATAGGCCAATTTTAAAAATTCAAGTTCAGCCAAGTGGTTGGTAGCGAAATCAAATAGATGGCAAATTTGTGAATTATGCCAAGATGATATCGGTCACTTTGGTGTAGATAAGACGCTAACAAAAATTAAAGAAAACTATTATTTTTCTGGAATGAGGCGGTTTGTAACAAAATATGTTAATTCGTGTTTAAATTGTTTATATTATAAGACTCCATCTGGTAGAAAACCCGGAGAGCTTCATCCCATTGACAAAGTAGCGGTGCCATTTCATACTTTGCATTTGGACCATGTGGGACCATTTATAGCAAGTAGACGAAAGAATACACAACTATTGGTTATATAGTTCTACTAAATCCTGCCTAATTGAAGCTGTCAAGCTGTCAAGAATACTAAAACTCATTATGTGTTTAAAACATTAAAACTGTTAATTGATATTTTTGGGGTACCAGTACGCATCATAACAGACAGGGGAAGTGCTTTTATGTCACACACATTTCGGACCTTTTGCTTGGATCACGGTATCAAGCACATTTTAAATGCAGTTGCCACTCCAAGAGCAAATGGGCAATGTGAGCGATATAATAGAACAATACTAAGTTCTCTTTCTGCTCTAAAGAGGTTTTGAAGATGATACATGGGATATTCATGTTAAAACCGTTCAGAGGGGTTTAAATTGTACTGTCAATCGAGCAATTGGAATGACTCCCTCAGAGTTGTTGTTTGGTGTAAATCCGTATTCTGTGGCAGAAAGTACAATCCTGAATGAATTGCAAGATGCCATTAATCGTATTGACTTGTAGTTGATACGTGAAAAGGTGAAGACTCGATTAGATAATGATCAAAAGCAGCAGAAGGTGCGGTTTGATTGTAATAGAGCAAAGGCAAAGAAATATGCTGTTGGTGACTTAGTCCTAGTAAAAGTTACAAGTATACCATCCACAGGAGAGAGCAGAAAATTATGTCCTAAGTTTAAAGGACCGTATAAAATTTCAGCTGTTCTGCCAAATGAACGATATGAGGTTGTTGACATAATGGGCAAGCGTAAGCAGAAAACGGTGGTGGCAGTTGACCACATGAAACCCTGGATTACGCTTAATGAACAAGTAAGTTACATGTATGACATCCGTAGACATGAAGGCATGAGGCTGGCGTTAAGCATGCATGAATTGTGGTTGTCGTTCACCCGATACTGTATGATGCCCGAAACACTTATTTAAGAGGCATGGCATCCGTGCGCAGCAATGGTGTACGTACTCACCCGGTACATGCTCGAAAATATAATTTATATTTGAAAACATGTATAGTGTTAATTCACTCGAGGCATGTATTATAGCAAAAAGGTAAACAGCTAGTATATAAATGATATCCGAAAGCATGAGATGATGTATTTTTACATCCGATACATTCATGTATGATGTCCAATACAATGCGTAGAGTTGTACTCTGTGTCTCTCAAAATCGTCAGTTAATGTTTCTCTTCTTAATTACAGGATTGATTGAGGACAATCAAAAAGTCAGGAAGGCTGAATCTGTTGGCTATTTGGCGCTTTAGCGATGACCTTGCGGACTATGAAGGTTTGGTCAGCAGTTTTGGTTCCTGCGGGCTCGTCGATAAGATTGTTGTACATATCTTTGTTTATATAAAAAAAACTCAGAGTGGTAACCTTGATTTAAGTTGCACTGGGATTCATTCATTCATTGACTCTGTTAAGTATAACAGAAATAAAATTGTACCAAGCTTTTTTTTAATTGAAATCTTTTATTTCATTTTTATATTATAACAACCCCTTCAGGGTTGTTTACACATGTCTGTCGAAAAGGCTCGTAATAGATTCATTAAAAAATTTTATTTTACCAATCAAAGAATTAATATTATAAATTTGATTCCTATACTGGCAGCATCACGGTAAAAAGCTTCCCAATTAAATTTACGGAGCATATGTGTTTGAAATCCTCGAATTTCATCTCTGTATTTACATGATCGTTACAAACATGCCGGAGATTGAAGTAATTCTGCTTTAACACCACCAGAAAGTTGGCACTGTTTCTCACCAAATATTTCGGTTTACACGTTTAAGTTTGAAGAGATCCACTCACTTATGTCGACTCATGTTGAAATAGTCACGTATCAGGCTCTCGTTATTGCATGCCACGTCATCAAAGATAAACACAGAGTCAAATTTAGCCTGGGCTGGCTGTAATCATCGCTGTCCTTGAATTGATTGTATTCAACATATGAATCGTATACCTTCTCCAGATACATGTATTTAGACGAATACAGCGATTTCGATTATACGTAAACATTTTTAAAGTATAATCCATTTGGATGAGTCAGCAGACCGATGATCACGTTCATTTTGCCACAGTTCGAAGGTCGACAGATAATACATCTAAGACTACGTGGTAACAGGGGTCCATGTTTCTCGAATTGGTTATTGCTGTTGTCCATGAAATCGATGTTTTCTTGAAGTCAATGATCAAAGAACAGGTGTACATCGTCTATAAATAGGTAACTCTCACCTGGCGCACCTTAGTTTGTTCGCGTGCGCGGTACAGGTATGCACTTGTCAATTCTTTGATCAACAAGTCATCTTCCAAAGCGTCTACTCCCGGATATCGTTTCTGTGGCCCCGGCATCAAGTTGGCCAAGAGGCTCACTAAACGTAACAAATGCCTTGACAACGCCTCTAGGGAACACGACATCGAATACTCTAAAGTGTCCGACATGGCGGGCAGAAACGTGACAGACAAAATATTTACTCATAGAGCTCTCAAGAGGGTGTTTGCGAAAGATTCCTCACCGGCTGATAGTGCCGGAGCCACGGTTGCTAAAGCTAAATTGAGTTGGGGGATCGAAAAGCTTAAGAGGAAGAATCCTGCGAAAAAATCAGGTGGGGCTCTAACATTCCGCAAAGTTTCAGGCCAGCACCGTTGAGGATGCCAAGAAGAAGGCGGTTCGAGTACCCGAACGTGTGAAGAAGGCGTCCACGGGATATATATCGGATAGGCATATCGCATCCAACGACTGGAGGTCTCCTGCCTCTGATTCGAATATTAACGGGATTTAGCTTTCTCAGTGGCCTCTCCGATGGAGTTGCAGGCTTCGCCAAGGAATGCAGCCACCTACCTTAAACAATCTCAACATCATAATGAAAAAATGGAGGCCATAGTTCTCGATGGAGGCCTCTACCTACGCCCCTATCAACAAGGACTGGGGTTGTATATCAACAACAATAAGAAGTGTTGTAACAAGACAAAAACAGCTGGAAAATGACTAGAAAAACTACCAAATCGAGTTCTCACCGTTCAAAATTAAATACGTAAAATTTTTGAAATTTTGGAAATTTCACATTTCAGAGGTGTATGTATAAGAAAACGATTACCTAAAAATGTACATAAAGACGAGTGTAGGATGTTGAATTTGGATAGTGATTGGTGCAGGTAATCATTTGCCGCATATTGCAAGAAGCCGTATATTTCGACAGTTTCAGTAATTAAAGATAAGTCGCGTCAATAAACAATACCAGACGTATGGTACGGTGAATTGTAGACATCTATCTACGTTTGAAATTTCTATATAATGAGTCACGATAAAGTCAGGGCCAGTAGTGTGAGTCATCCAAATAGAACAGTGCACGTGTGTGTTGATATGTCATTTACACTTATATTATTGGGTGATTAATCGATTCTAAGTTTGCAGTTTTACCCACCTATCGAACTCGAGAACGATGCTGACAATGTAATCGGTCTTACATATTTTCTAGCCTATACCGAATGTTGATTATACGAATAATCGTTCCTATTACGGTTATGATGATAGTTATAAGAATATCGTATAAATATGCACATATATTGTTATGGGTATGAATATGTCTTTGTGTATGCGCAAATCTTTTTATGTATAGTAATATGTAATTTGTTTGTGTAAATGTTTTTGTTGTAATGTTGGTTGTCTATTTTACCCTGGCTAGCTCTCGACCTTCTCAGTAGTAGGTTCAAATGAAGGTACAACTCAGCAGGAAACCACACAACACACCACACTAAACAAAAGATGCTATTTAGAAATGAATTTATTTATTATATTAAATATTTTTTTATATCAATAAAAATCTACTGTGAATGTCAAATACAATTAAGTATTTTGAAGTCTCCTACAATATTTTTTAACACTGAAAAAGATTTTATCTCGGTGTATTTACTTAATTTATTTTATGTTGTGTTGGTTGCCTGCAGTGTAAATTTTTGTCGTATAATTTCTTATTCAATGTGTTACTGACTTATTTCTAATCTATTAAATTTTTCAATGGCCAAATTTTGATAATTATTTAGATAGTGAAACCAAATTTTTTTGATATGAACATTTTAATTATATGAAAATTTTGTTTTATGCCCTTTTTGATTGTATTTTTCAATCTATTTTAGCTAGCTAGCGATTTCGTATACGATTTTTGGACTACTTTGTGAACAAAAAAGAAAAGAAACGGTACCTTTCTGTATGTCTTATTGATTTATCAATTGTCGACTGGCTTCCCGCGTATACTTTGCCTAGATATTGTTCTGGAATCCTCGTCTTTCTGTTCTCACTGGATTTCCGGAACCTGCTGCGGGTATCCTCGTCTTTCGGCTCTTGCTGGATTTCCGGAACCTGATGATGGTATCCTCGTCTTTCGGCTCTCACTGGATTTCCGGAATCTGCTGCTGGAATTCTCTTCTTTTTGTCATTGCTGGAACGCCGGACCTTCTGCTTGTTTTATTCGTCTTAACCCTCGTTCCTGGAATTTCTTTTAACAACTCTTTCTTCTTTAACACCTTCTCTAACACCTCTCTCATTGACAAATTTGTCGGTAACCAGTTATATTTTATCTGGTTTTTACCTATTAACCTCTTCAACACTTCTCTCTGACACAATCTTTTTGGTAACTAATCAATAATCTTTCGATTTTTTTCTTTTTTACTCTCTTGATTTCTCTTTCCTTGTTAGGGCCTTTCCACATATATGCCTTTTCTTTTTAAATGCCGTTTTCTTTTTACACTTCACGTCACTTCACTTTATACTTTACAAATTTACAATCCTATTCTAGTTTCTTTACAAAACTTTTAAATTATGTTTCAAAATATTCCTTATTTCTATAGTTGTATTTGATTTTATATGTACTATTTTATGACTTGTGGATTATTTTTGACATTTACCTGACATTTCCATCTTATTGATATATAAATTTTACTTTAGACCTTAATATTTCTTGCTACTTATTTTTCTAACTCATGTTACTACTATTTAATAAAACTCTGCCATTTTAGCTTTCGCTTGATATATGTCACATGATTTCTAATTAACTTTAATTATGTTTTTCAAATAACATCTTTGGCATGTACTCTATTTGACCAAAATGATAATATTTTTTATACTTAAATCTTTGAAATTTATTCTATTCTAGTAATTCGACTCTCTGCTAATGATTCATAATACCTCTTTAATATTAACAAATTTTTTTTAATCAAGCATATTTCTTAGGTTTATAACAGTTATTTCAACCTTTCTCTTTACCGTGTTGTATTCAAATAGAATTTTAATTTAACTTTTAAATTGCTGTCAATACTATTTTCATCTCAATATATAGACGAGCGGTCCACCCCTAAAAAGATGCTTAGAAAATCAAGGTCACCGACCACGAGGAGGACAAGGAGAAACCTTTTGTAATCGATGCATTGAGTTATTGCGAACAAAAAACCTAAGTAACATTTTTGTGTCCGAGTGGCAAGTAATTTGTTATTAACAAAAAAGTTGCAAAATAAAAATATTGCAAAAAACGCTCTGCAAACAATTATCTAAACAGGTAAATTGGGCAAAAATAAACACTTTTTGTCTCTTGACATTTTTTTGTAAAACGCTTCCTTTTCGAGCTAGGGGCGACTTAAGGTCGAAAAATGACTAAGAGTTGCCAACTTTAAAAATTCATATCTAAGCTCCTTCCAAAGCTTTCGGATCGTTCAAAAGCGCAAAATGATCCTCGAGACTTATACTTTAATGTATTATTTTTTTAAGCCCGCCCCTTTTTAACCCGTTAAATTTGCAGTTGAATTTCGGCCGCTAGTGCCCACGCGCCACCCCCTACGTATCGCTATATTGCTGTCGTGCATATATTCGAATAAATTGTTTGGAGGGCGTTTTTTGCAATATTTTTATTTTGCAACTTTTTTGTTAATAACAAATTACCTGCCACTCGGACACAAAAATGTTTTTGTACGCTGTAACTCAATGCATCGATTATAAAAGGTTTCATCCTGGCCCCTCCTCGTGGTCGGTGACCTTGATTTTCTAAGCATCTTTTTAGGGGTGGGCCGCTCGTATAATAGTAATTTAGCGGAGCTAGCCGTTACCGATACTAATCTCCCTGATAAGTTTGTGGTTGTTTCCATAAAATTCAATAAAATTACGTTAAATTGTGAAATTAAGTCAAATACGAGCGTTAATTTCCATGAAACCCGATATATAAATTATTGGAATATAAAAATCGCAAATTAAAGGCGAATCACGAATCCAACAACTCTATTAAAATTCAAAAGGTGAATGCCATTTGTGTAGAATGTAACCTTCGAACAGTTTCATTAACGGTCAACCGTTCACATCTCACACGAATTTTTGCCGAGATTCGGTCCTGGTTATAAAATAATAGGTTCCAGCCAACGTAATCTACCTGCCGGTCAACAAGTAATGCATCGAGGGTGTAATCATTAAAACAGTGGAGCAAGACGGGGATTTGATCAATTTCCGTGGAGAAGTCATCACGATAAGGCTGCATCTGAAGAGGAATGGGCCTTAGAATTCAAATTGGTTTTGGGCTCAATGTCGGTCACAGCAGCAAACCTTTAAAAGCATCACCTGAAGCGAAATCAGTTAGTCTACCTATGACGTTTAAAGGGTTCACATCACAAAACAAGAAGATTTTGTACTCTGTGGGCTACAAAGTACTACTGTCACGTCATCGTCATCGTCAAGCGATGACGTGACGGCGCCATACTAAATTTCGAGAAATATTCCCACGGTCGTATTCGGCGACTGTGGTAAATGAGAATTATTTATCTTTCGCTCCCTTAGTAACTTAATGTACGTCTTTGTATTTGTCGCTGCACGTTTATTCATGTTTTTATCAGAATACCTTTTTTGTTCCTTGTAAATATATAGCTGTGTGTGTCCTGAAGTAAATGTCTTAAAAATCAATACCTCGTTTAAAATACTATCTAGTAGCATACACTCGGCAAGAACGCTACAAGTGGCGACGAGAATAAAAGTAAAAATGTCCGTAGGAAAAATTTATGAATTCGAGTTATCGAGTTATAGTGGTAAAAACTTATATTGCTGGATTAGAACAATATTTTATTGCAAATAAAATTGAAGTCAATTTAAAAGTGGATATGTTAGTAACAGTTGTTGGTGATGAAACCTACGAATTAATTGTAGATTTATGCAGTCCAAATGCTGCCGAAGAAAAGGAATGCAAGGGTTTGGTTATGGTAATAAAAGACCATCTCCAACCTCAACCTTCCATAATTGCCGAAAGACATAAATTCCGTCAAAGAAGACAAGAAAAAGGGAAATTAATTAAACAATCAAAAAAATTTGGCCAAAACATGTGACTTCAAAGAAAAGATGGATGAAAATTTAAGGGATCAATTTCTATCAGGTCTGTCCAATGAGATTTTCAAACAACGGCTATTTTCCGAAAAAGTTCTGAACTTTAATGAAGCATTTCAAACTGCAAGAAACATGGAGGCAGCAGAAAGGCAAGTTTCTTTCGTAGACGCTAATCAACCAGTCCATAGACTTTAACGTGGTTTCCATTTCCAAAATGGCAGTTCTTCCCGTTCCCGGGATGGCCGCAATTCCGGTTCCAGTAATTCCAATTTTCACCAGCGGAGATCGTCAGCGTCACAGGAATCGACGTCACAATCTATCTGTCAACAGCAGATGCGCAGACGCCCAACAAAGGGGAAGGAGAAGAAGATGGCGGAATGTTTAGTTTGTGGTAGACGCAACCACACCCAGGGTGAGTGTTATTATAAAAACGCAATTTGTGATAATTGTGGGAAAAAGGGTCATATGTTTGCAAAAAGAATAAAACTTAAAAATAATAAAAATAAAAATTTTTATTTAGGTAATTCCACTGATACTGATAATAAAAATGTACACAATTAAAATCCGATCAGTTATCTGATTCCGACACTGATTGTTCTGTAAATTTATTTAATATAAATTCTAGAAGTAAGTCAACTCCAATTAAAGTTGAGGTGCAAATTGAAAATATTAATTTGTCAATGGAAGTAGACACACGATCAGCACTTTCTCTTATTTCAGATAAACTTTAAAATAAACATTTTTCTCATCTCTCAATTATTGACTCTAAATTGACATTATCTTCTTATACTGGGGATCAAGTATTTACAGAAGGATTTATTTTAGTTAAAGTAAATTATTATAAAAATGAAGCAACATTAAGATTGTACATTGTTCCTGATGGTGGTCCTCCTTTATTACTTAACTAAACATTTACGGGACTATTTTGCTTCTAAGGCCAAAATGACTATAATAATCGTGTTTAGCTACCCCAGATTAAGTACAAAATAATTTTTGTACGTGGTCCAGAAGCCGAGATATTAAAGATTTTGCAAGCGCGAGCCATTTAGACTGCACGTCATTAGTTTTCACAGCGAGCGCGCGCCGCTTCCCCCTACTTCTCCGTCCGGTCCAGCCGACGCACTCAACGCTTGCACGCTTCAGTTTTATTACTCAATTACTAATATTAAAAATCAAGTAAACATATCCTACTATTTTTTTTTTGAAAATATAAGTATTCAATATTAACCTCTAACAAGCGCATCGCTGTATAATGTTAATTGAGGCCTCAAAAAATTTTTTAAATACAAAAATTATCTCGGCTCCAGAAGGTCGTAGAAAAACATTTTTTTTTTTAATTCGTGAAAAAATGTCAGCAGTTTCTTTCTTTAAATGACATTTTCATAAAATAACAACTGAAATAGTTATTTGAAAAAAACAAGTACCCAAAAAAAGTGCAACTTATTCAGTCATTTTTTTATCCTTAAAATTAATAAAATCGTCAACATTTTTTCACA
The DNA here is from genome assembly GCF_000390285.2 of Anoplophora glabripennis. Classification (NCBI taxonomy): domain Eukaryota; kingdom Metazoa; phylum Arthropoda; class Insecta; order Coleoptera; family Cerambycidae; genus Anoplophora; species Anoplophora glabripennis. The sequence goes on from NW_019417906.1 coordinate 16,937, forward strand.
GTGTGATAACTCTTAATGAAGAAAATAAACCGAAAATCGTCACTGTAGGGCTATCCGCTGAGAAGATTTAGTCAATTTTCGAGAGCGCTTTTTTTTTCAAAAAAATGGATACGGTAGTGGGGGGAGGATATGAGCATAGCAGGTAATATGAGCATCATTGTAAAACGTAAGATAGGACCGTACTGGTGGTGCCATCTATGTAACTTATGACGCATTACTAACCGTAAAATAACATCAAGTTCGACAAACGACTCTAGTTGAGCAGACCGTTGAAAAGGATTGTTGACCAAATTTCAAAAAGTAGATAATATAATTCTACACGTACTAACTCATGTGTATACACAATTAGAGATTGAGAAATGCGTCAGAACAGTTTTAAAATGAAAACTGATTTTTTTATAACATTTCAAAACGGCTGTGACGTCATAAGGGGCACCTTGTAGTGAAATTATGTGTAAATGATTGCGTAAAGGAAAATACGCTCTGTCAACACTGTCAGTAGTGACAGTCTGTCAGTGACACTCGTATAAAATATTTTCAAGTCTATGAGTTATTTTTCTTAATCTTCAAATTCCTTTATTAAGTAAAACTATTATTTAGTAATAATCATTTAATACCTTCCCTTATAATTAAAGCAGAATGTGAGAATCGGGATTTGTGAAAGCTACTTCGCAAATTTTACCGAAAATTTATATTTTTATGATCATGAATTGAATTTTTAAAAAGAGACGAGCGTTTTAATATTGGCAAAATCAGATGTATAAAAGGAGTCAGGTAAGGATCAACATATTTAATGAATGATTTTATTGTGTTTATTTATGTTAAATACCTATTTATTTATGGAAATTTATAGTGCAGTTGGGGAGTCTTATGGAGATAATGCAATTGGCTATGTGGAATGTAGAACAAAACACCACTTAGATTTTGTTGAATCCATTACAATCAGGAAATTAATAATAACTATTACAAATACTCTTAATTGATAGACTGCTGTCACTAGTGTCACTTTTGTTTAATAAACAGGAAACAGGGCAGCAGGGTTTGATGGACAATTTTGACATATTTTCTTCTTCAAAAATATGCAATAGGATCGCTACTAGCTTCTTGTTCAATTGCCTCTTATGACGTCACACTAGTTTTTAAGTAACGTAAAACTTCATAAATGATTTCTACCACTAATTTGTCATATATTAAAAATTTGACTATACATGCAGGTTCTTTTATATAAAATCTTTGACTCAACAACAATTTGTATATGTTTTGTTTTTATAGTGGACAACCCTAGTGTTGGCGGTTGTTTGGATAGCGCGGATAGCCATCACTAATTTACGTTTTATTTGAAGGTATTCATAACATTGTAACTTTATTTGTTTACTATCTACTGAGATTCTTTCGCTACCAGCCTTTAAGTCAACTTAAGTGCTTCTACTCATAGAGGTAAGAAGTAAATTTGAGGTTATACGTTATAAGTGTCTAACCTCAAATTTATATAACGTCAGTATTTGCAGGTTATATGAGCACGTGGGTGCTCATATTACCCGACGTAGTTTATAAGATAGTTCATATACAATAATGTTTTTGTTTTTTAATTGTAGAAAAATACGCATTGTCCGGAAAATGCCGAGATATTGTAAGAAAAGTATAAGGTCATTGTGGACCGTAGATAGAATGAAATCTGCCATAAAACTAGTTTTAGATGAAGGGTATTCAGAAAAAAGAGCAGCTAGGGAGTGTGGAGTTCCTCGTCAAACTGTAAGACGTTATTTACAAAAGGTACGTTCAGGAAATCAGTTTCAATTGAAGGAGAGGCTGGGAAGGAAAAGTGTATTGACTACAGAACAGGAGAAAGATTTAGTCGAGGTGCTTCTTGACTTGGAAAAGAGGTTATTCGGTGTAAGCGTTCAAGATGTGAAAAAATACGTTTTTCAATATTGCGAAAAGAATGGCATTGCTAACCCATTCAACCGTGTCAAAAGTCAAGCTGGAAAGGACTGGTTCCAGGCCTTTCTGAGGAGAAATCCTGAGATATCTATCCGGAAACCTGAAGCAACTTCAATGCAGAGAGCTATTGGATTCAATAAAACGAAAGTTACCCTATTTTTCAACAACCTAAAAAAATTATATTTCATGAAAATGGAAATGCAAGAGAAAATAATGTGGTTTTATTATCCCTTCCTTCTCATTGTATTCATCGATTACAGCCGTTGGACGTGGCTGTATTCAAAAGCATAAACACATTTTATGATCAAGCTGTGGCAACATGGTTAGCCCAACATCCTGGCAGGATTGTGACAGAAAAGGAGATACCGGAGCTTTCTATGATTGGATATGGGAAGGGAGGAACAATAAAAAAGGCTGTATCTGGGTTTAAGAAATGTGGAATTTTTCCATTTTTGATCCTGAAGTCTTCACAGAAGAAGACTTCGTCGCCTCTGACTTAATTGACCATAATCCTAACCAAAATGTCGAGAATAGGAGAAACATTTCTTAAAGATTAGAAGAATCACTACCTGTGACACCCTTACCCATAACCGGAGAATATATTAACAATTCCAAAGATTACATCGCCAAAACACCAGAAAGGACACTTGAAAGGACACCTGAACAATCCCAAAACTGTGTCGAAGATACAATGCAACCCAAAACTCCTTGTTTGCGTTTCTCTCTTAATTTATTTTTGATTTAAATCGCCGCGCGTTCCGCGATTTAATTCATGTTGTCCTTGTCCTCGAACCGAGGGTGGGGAAAAAGACTCGATGAGAGGGGAGAAGAGTCGGCAGATAGGTCGACATTCAACATTCAAAAAGTGTGTGTATGTGAAAAGCATTGACCAAGATAGTACGCAACTATACGCAACTGAGATCTCAAATTTGGACTAATTGTATATCTGGATAGTGATAGACAAAATTGATGCAAGGGTGCTAGTTCCTGCTGCCAGCGAGTGAGCCGACATAGTGAAACCCTCAAAGGTAAGGACAACAAAATCGCCGCAAAACTCTTTTAGTACATTTTTTCAAACATCTTTTTCCCTAGTATATTCACTCCTAAATGTCGCATGGATCTTTTGGCTTCCACAAGCAAGGATGATGTGAAGATATCCCCAAGCTTCAGAGATCTAATTCCTACACCTAGCAAGTACTTCGCGAAAACGTAAAGTAGCTCATTCTACTGTTCTAACAGAGAGCCCATATAAAAATGAACTTTCTGAAAGCGTTAAGAAAAAATCTTATGTGATACCAAGAAGAAAAGTGCTTTCTTCTAAAAAAATGGAAAGCAAGCAAAAAATGAGGATGCCAACTGTATTTTTTGCAATGAATCCTATTTCATAACTGATCGCTCCTGGATTCAGTGCATGACTTGTAAGAAATGGGCACATATCGATTGTGCTGGTGTAACCAAAAAACCAAGATTTATATTTGTGACCTATGTCAATGACTTTTATTTTTTCTTTTTGCTCATACGTTTTCCTGTTATGATTGGTTTGTACTTATTAAATTAGATTTCGAACTTAAATCATGTGCTCATTTTACCCCACCTCATGCTTATATTACCAGATATGGTGGGTAATATGAGCAACTCGACCACTTTGCAAATTTGTCTATAAAAATTTCTGTCAGACCAGAAAGCAAAGTAATTTTGCACAAATTGATTAATCATATTGCCTTATGTCATGTAAAACCATTTTTCACAGCAAAATTTCCAAAATTATGAAAAATTATTGAAAACTGATTAAGGTGCTCATGTTCCCCCCCACTACCCTAAATCTCGAAAAAGAATTAATATTTTTAAAATTTTTCAAAAATATACTTTTTTGGCTTGCCGCGGGCTATGCTTGCAGTAAATAGCAAGTATGGGAACGTAGATGTAAACGAGTTATAGAAGAAGAGAAAAGAGAAGATTTTTAACGGTTTTTTCGATATATCTCGAAAAGCAATAAAGCAATCGATACTTACAAAAAATCAGACGATAGATCTTTTTAAAACCTACAACTTTCTCATTTAAAATTTTTCGATCGGCGCTATATTTTTTGTTATTTTAGAAAAACCGTTTTTTGCAACTTTGCGATTTTTTTTTAACCATGTTCGCCATTTTGGATCGAGTTTAAAGAACAAGAAACTCTATTTAAAATTTAATTTTCTATAAAGTCATATTTTTTTTGTCCAGGTAATAATTTCTGTAAGCATTTCTCTATAATGCTTGGACTATAATGGCAATAATCAAATAAATAATTTAATAAATGAATACCTATAAAGATATTTTCGATAAAAATTTGTGAAAATGTCTCGATTTTAAAGCAACTTTGTATTTAAAACCTAATGCTATACCTGTATTTCATAAGGCACGTTCTTTACTTATACATCTGAAGGAAAAAGTAGAAAATGCTTTAGAAAAACTAGTAAATGAGGGTATATTAACATCTGTAAATTACAGTGAATGGGCCAGCCCTATTATACCGGTGATTAAGAAAAATGGGGACATTAAAATATGCGGAGGTTGCCAAAAATAGATACTTTATTTTCAAACTTATCCGGTGATGTTCTGTTTAGCATAATTGATTTGTCACAAGCATATTTGCAATTTGAACTTGATGAAAATTCTAAACAAATTTGTACAATTAATACTTATAAAGGACTTTTTTATGTATAATAGACTCCCATATGGCATTGCATCCAGTCCTAGCATATCTCAAAAGATAATGGAGGTAACCTTTGGAAAATTAGTAGGTGTAGTAATCTTTATGGATGATATTTTAGTCACAAGTTCTACTATTGAACAGCATTTATTTAGGCTTCGCAAAGTTTTTCTTCTTATTCTTCTTCTTCTTTTTCTTCTGGTGGTTGGTCCTAATATGTCCCATAGCACTGCGGCCTAATTAGGCCTACTGTGCGTCCCACTACTAGTCCTATTCAGCAAGTAGATTTGTCCTTTTTACAAAATCCGAAAGCTTCCTTGCTGACACTTCTCTCAGTTCCTTGGGTTCCAAATAGGGTCTCCCTAGGAGCGCCATTCTGTTACGTGCAAATCCCGGGCACTTGCCCAGGATATGCAGAGAAGTTTCATCCGCCGATTCACATCCTCGGCAGACCGGACTGTCTACAAGCTTTAGCTTATGTAGATGTTTCCTAAAGTGACAGTGTCCCGTTATGAGTCCTGTCACTCTCCTGAGTCGGATTCTGTTCAAGCTCAGTAGATCATTCGCTCTTTCCTTCGAAGGATACTCCACGAGCTCCTTAGAATGGCTATGTCCTGGCCTTGAAGTCCAGTATTTCCTGTGTTCTGTCTCAGTCCATTTGTCCAGAGCCCGCCTGACCACACTGCCACAGAAGGTCTCCGGGCCAATGAACTCTGTCTCGGATCCCTTCCTAGCAAGTTCATCCGCTTTCTCATTTTCACAAATGCCTTTGTGCCCTGGCACCCAACACAGTCTGATTGTATTGTTGGTGGCCAGTTCAGTCAGCATTTGTAAACAATCCCACACCAGTTTTGAACTTACCTTGTGTGCGGCTAAAGCTTTAATTGCAGCTTGACTATCAGAAAATATATATATGAGTTTACGTCTATAACCTCTACGTACATTCTCTGCCAGACACGCCATTATCGCGAAGATTTTAGCTTGGAATACGGTAGGGAACTCCCCCAGACTGTAGCTTGAACTCCATCTGGGTTTGAGTCCATAAATTCCTGCACCCGTCCCTCTGGTCATTTTGGAGCCATCTGTAAACCATACTAGGCTCCACCTTTCCAGGGTATTAAACTCTTAGTCTCAAATGGCTTGTGGAAGTGAAACCTTGGAACCATCTTGTCAGATACCATTCCAAAAGTTGGTTCCGACATAGATGTGTCTATGATCCTGGAATGGGAACCACCCCTCCAGTCATTGTTATTCCTGAGTCGATATGCTGCTAGCCGCGCTTCTCTTTCCACCACTATATGCAGCGGTGATAGATTTAACATGACTTCCAGTGCAGCTGTTTTTTGCAAAGTTTTTAATAAAATTAAAGAATCTGGGTTAAAAATAAATTTAAAAAAATGCAGTTTTTTACAGAAACGAATAAATTACTTAGGACACATTATAGGCGCAAATGGTTTGCATCCTAATGATGAAAAAGTTAATGCGATTTTAAATATGAAAATTCCTACAAATAAAACAGAATTAAAATGTTTTTTAGGTTTAGTTAATTATTATGGACTTTTTTACCAAATTTGAGTGTAAAATTAAATGTTTTGTATAACTTATTAGGTAAGCAAAACTATTATGTAGTATTGAAATAAACATAAACACTTAATATGATAAAAAATGAACTAGCTTCACCTAAGGTATTAGTGCATTTTGACCCAAATCGACCTTTAGCTTTAGCATGTGACGCAAGTTCAAATGGATTAGGGGCAGTTATTTTACATACTTATTTTTCCAAATGGCGATATGAAACTCATTGCTCATGCTTCATGTACTTTATCGGATGCAGAGAAAAACTATTCTCAAATAGATAAAGAAACATTATCAATTATTTCGGTGTAAAGAAATTTCACGAATACATGCAAAAAAAATTAGTTTGTTGTAAATGGACTGTAAATTTTGCTATGCTGTAACTATTACAAAAGATCTAGTCAAAATTGTTGTGCGTATAAAGTACGAAAATTACTATTGACTATAAGAAAAGAGTAGACTTACCCTAACCCGCGCGGTCGAGAGCTCCCGTGTCGTCTTACTAGGTTTTTGGGAAAACTATATATTCTTCCTCCGGTCAGTGGCGTACTTGCCGCGGTAAATATACGTGAAATTACTACTAGAGCTACATTAAATTGATTACTAGATCTAAATTAAATTAAGCAAAATAACAAAAGAAACAATTATATTCTATAGTCCATAACCCACAAATAAATAATTACAAAAGATTGAACACTGATCATAAACTGCTTTTAGCAATATTTGGAGAAAAAAGAATATAACGCAAATAGCCGCGAGTAGATTACAAAGATGGTCAATAATTTTATCGGCATATCAGTATGAAATTAAATATACAGAGTGACCCATTTGAAAGCGGGCCACCCTCATGACATTTTTATTTATGGGTCGATTTTAATGAATTTTTTTTTTTGAAATGTAGAGGGGGAAAGATGTATTTTAGGGCCAAGCGGCGTCCAGTTCTTTTTTAAACTAAGGCCTACTAGATCACATTCAGAGGCTGAAAAATCCAGAATCCATATTAGCGATATTTTTAGCGTCCCCTGATATGGATCTGTACCAAATTTCATGTAAAAATATTCAACATTAACGATTCTGCGGATAAATTACTGTCGAATTGTTTATTATGCATATAAGAAGCTTTTTATCTAGTAGCCCATGCGATAACAAATCATTCACATCAAATATTTAATAACACATTTAATAGACATCATTATATTAAAATACAATGAAATGAACAGAAAAACGAACGAGAAGTTAACATAAAATTTACAAAAAACGCATTAAAATAAATTTAAATTAACACACATGAATTAACATTAAATACTAGATTTTTCAACTAAATCTCCATTTAATTGAATGTATATATTGTATCGTCTTTGAATGTGTGCTATAACGTTAGACAATTGATATGTTGTAATTTCAGCGCATGCTTGTCTTCTTCTTTCGCGCAGTTCTTCTGCATTCGTTGGACGAGTGTAGTAAACTTTTACTTTAATGAATAAAACTCCATTAAACTACTATTTCACCCTATCCACCGATTAGGAAAATTTTCCGCCAGCCACTCGCCCAACGGTAGACTTGCTAATATTTTGAAGTTCTGGATGTCTGTCATTAAAAATTCGAGATACTTTCCGTTTGGACCTGTCTCTGTCACCGCAAAGTTTTACTCTTTCAATATTATGTTGTAATGTTAAATTACAGTCATACTTTTTTACAGTGAACTTAAGGAACAATATGTAAATTTCACTATTGAGCTAATAAATTTGACATATTCGACTTTTGTTCAGTCATCTGCGACTTAAGTAATTGCAAAGCCTGCTATTAGGAAAATTCTTCATCACTATGGAGCTGTATTATAGATCATGTTTAAGTAAAACAAAGATTGCCAGTATTATGAATAACTGTGGGATCGACATTATTTATTAAATGTTTTTAGTAACGAGGCAACATTTACAAAAATATTCATTCAATTAAATGGAGATTTAGTAGAAAAATCCAGAATTTAATTTAATTCATGTGTGTTAATTTTATTTTATTGTATTTATTGTTAATTTCACGTTTATTTTCTGTTTGTTTCATTCATAGACAAAAGTTTCATTGTATTTTGATATAGGAATGTCTATTAAATGTTGTTATTAAATATTTATTGTGATTTGACAGCAATTTAGCCGTAGAATCGTTAATGTTAAATATGTTTTCATGAAATTTGGTACAGATCCATTTCAGGGGATTAGCAGATTTTTTCTAAAAAAATCGCTAATATGGATTCTGGATTTTTCAGTCTCTGAATATGATCTAGTAGGCCTTGGTTTTAAAAAAAAACTGGAAGCCGCTTGGCCCCAAAACACACCTTTTCCCCCTCCATATTTCAAAAAAAATTTCGTCAAAATCGCTCCATAAATAAAAATGTCATGAGGGTGGCCCGCTTTCAAATGGGTCACTCTGTATAAAGTCGGAAAACAATTGCAACGCAGATGCATTATCTCGTTTACCTTTAACTGTTACAAGTAATAAAGAACCAGATTTTGGATACATTTTTTATATTAAAGAGTCATTGCCAATTTATTATAAACAAATCGCTTTAGAAATTCAAAAAGACAACAATTTTAAATAAAGTTTATAAATTCTGTTTTACCGGGTAGCCTGAAAATATGAATGAAATTGAAAATGAAATTAAACCATATTTCTACAGACGACATGAATTACATTTAGAACATGGCTGTATTTTATGGGGTTTTAGAGTGGTTGTTCCATTTAAATTACAAAAATATATTTTAAAAGAAATTCATTCTAGTCACTGTCATAAATAAATGTAAATCCATTGCTCGTTCTTACTGCTACTGGCCGCTGATTGGAGAAATATATCAAAATTGTAAAATTTATTCACAATTTCAAATTAAGCCTGCAAAAACTATTTTACAACCATGGCCTCAAACAAACCATGGTTACGAATGCATGTAGATTTTTTAAGTCCATTATATAATTATAAATACCTATTTCGTTATTACTGATTCCTCTAATAAATGGATTGAAGTTTTCAAAATGAATAATACCGATTCAATATCAGTCATAAAATGTTTAAGATCGTTATTTTCATGTTTTGGACTTCCCGATGTTTTAGTATTAGACAACGGCCCGCCTTTTTTTCTTATCACGCACAAAGTAATGGTTTAGCAGAAAAAAGTGTTAAGGAGGTAAAATATGCTATAAAATGCTAAAATATATATGCTTTTCGCGAGAAAAAAAATATTGACGAAGCGTTAAATCGTTATTTATTTGATTACGGAATATCTCAACATTCTACTATTAGCGTAAGTCCTGCTATGCTTATATTTGGAAGAAATTTAAAAGCCAGACTTGATTTAATTAGACCTTCTCGGTATAATATAAACCAAGAACAACATCAGATACAAATAGATAATTTTAATGGCAAACAAAAAAATGTTACTCGGTTTTTGTTAAAGATTTTTCAAATACTTCTGAGAATACTTGAATTCCTGGAAAAATTGCCAACAAGTTGGAATCGTGATCTTTGATGTTAATTTAGGGGGAGAGAGAATAGTAAGAAGACACTCTAATCAACTGAAAAAGCGAGATTCGTCTACTGAAGTTATCGAAAATGATAATGAAAAACGTGAGATTACTGAAAATAATACTGTAAATGATACTAATAATAATACTGAAAATAATTTGTTAACAAATGTTTCTAATGAATCTGTTTCAAGTAGTCAAGACAACAATTGTGTTGAATTTTCTACTATAGAAAACAAAGTATATAAACCCTCTATACAGGTAGAAAATACTAATACACTTGATAACATTGAACAACAAACTACCTACTGCAGATCCCAATGAACGTAGTCATAGGTATTTTTTAAGGAATAGGAATAAGTAATATTTTCTTTTAGGATAAATTCGTTGATTATTTTTCTTTGTAAATAGTTATTGTAAATAAATGGTATATAGGTAGATGTATGTGTAATAATTTTAAGCTAAGAAGACATTATATTCTATTATTCACTTCTGCTGACATTTCTTCAGCATGACCTTGGGGTACATCATCATCATGGCTGCTGGTGCACTTTAAGTGGATTAGAACTCTCCTTAAATAACTACTATTGTGTTATAACCTTTCAAAGAAAAAAAATATCGAATAACTTATATAATAAAAGTTATGAGAAAACCAACATCATACCATAAAGAGCCACACTTGCGGGGTTTTATATTAAATTTGCTCTTTCCATTTTCCTGTAATGGTGGTCAGTACCTCTTGGATAGACCACAATTTCGCCGCACTGCTCTTATTTTGTAGAATGTCGAGGATTTTATTATTGCAAATATAAAAAACATTGTTTAAATGCCTAATTTGTCTTTTATCTATTACAAATAACAGTAACGACTCGATTAATAGCAGCATTTTCGATAATTTACAATATTTTCCAACGAATATGATATAAACTTAAAAATAATTACTGTCATGAAACTTTTTTAGAGGGTATTTTTATTGATTTACTTACCTAAATAATTTCTAGAAGGCACTTTCTTTTTCTTGCATTTTTTAACTCCTTTATCTCCCTCATCATTCTTCTCTCTGCTTTCAGTTTTTCCATCAACTCCATTTTTATATTTGTTGAATCTATTATGGCTCGGACTTGAAACCATTTGTTGTGAAACAGCCAGTAAACAATTACATGTTACTTCATCCCATAAAGATACAAGTGATTTTAAAGCTGGTGGCAAAACTAATATTTTTTTGTATTCGTAATTTTCACTAAATTTTTCCTCTTGTTTGATAATACCATCTGTGACTTTTTTCCGATTTCTGTTAGCATTAGCATTCGCTGCAGAACGTGTAAGGGATTCCAGTGTTGAAGGTTGAATATGTAAATAATTACCAGCATTTGTCACTTCAACAGAATGACGTTGCCTGGCTCTTTCTTCTTTGTTAAGGTCTTTATGTCTTCTCTCTAATGTCATTTCTGAACTTCGAGTAACCACAGGTGTACCATGTTTGGGGAGAGTAGGATGAAATTTTAAAAATGAGGCACAGGCCATGGCGTCATGTACGATACCTGTATATAAAAAATTATTACAATCGTCAGAATGTGCACACCATATGGTAAATAGTTTATTTTATATAAACGATTATATAATCGTTTCTGTATGGATAGAAACTCTAAATACATTAAATAATACCATCCGTTTCTTGTAATGTAAAGCAGAAAAGTCAAATTTCCATTCCACTTTCCATACCACCAAAACAAAATGAAATTGAATCTAATCTCAGCCCTTAAAACCAGGGTATATAAATTGACACACCCCAGTTTCGTAAATCAGTCGTTTAATTAATTAAAAACACTGTTGATAGATAATTCCTACCCAGAAAATCTAATTAACAAAATTTTGTTTAATACGGACACTAATAATGTTTATCCATTACATAATAGATGATAATAACATGGAAATTGTTAACAATTCACAAGTCACTGTTCCCACATATAAATATTTTTTTGTTTTTAAAGGAATTAGCTCCAAAATTAATGTACATTATTGATGTATGTACATGTAAAGATTGGTTTAAAGAATTTATTTACTGGACTTTTTTCTAAAACTAAAGAAGCATACCATAAATTGGAAAAATCGGGAGTAGTATATAAAATCGATTGTGTAAACTGCAACCAGACATACATTAGACAAACAGGTCGTACATTAAAAAGTAGACTTATATCGCATAAGAGTGTAATGTAATTTAAAAAAAAACGTGCTGTGCCCTTTCAGAACATACATTAAGTACAGGCCATAAAATGAATTTTAACGATGTCACAGTCTTGGAGAATGAAATTAATTATAATAAGCCTGTTTTTTTGGAGATGGTTCGTATCAATGAATTTGCAAATGCCTTGAATAAAAAGTCTGATATTAACAATTTGAGTAGCATCTATAGTTTTTTATTGCATTTTGATCATTTTAAAAATTTACCTACATCTTTTTCAAATTTGGAGTGATTTACCGCCTCCGTATTAAGTTGGTACTGTAGTTGGCAATGCTAATTATCCCTGTTAGGCCATTCTTTAACCTTATTGGTTGGTTGTAGTCAGTTTTGAATATTAATAGATTTTTCCAAAAAAAACTTGTTCTGATAAATTAAGGTATAAAAAATTGGTTCACTTTTCACAGGCAATGCTCCTTTTCAGTATATTGACTCGAAAATTGTTTTAACAATGTGACGTTAGTTATAATTGTTTTTTTAAAATTAATTGTTATGTGTATAAATTTTAACAACGGCTTTGTATTTCTCGTTTTTGATGGTTTTCTAATTTAATATCACGTTTGTAAGTATATAATAAGCATTTATAACTTATTATTCTAAGCATTTTTGTCATAGATGTCTTGAGAAAGGAAATAAACATTTCCGAAAGCTTGACAACAACACAGAGTGTTTTTATTGTATTAGCCCTTAACACTGTTAACTGCAATACCATATATATATAAAGTTGAAATTTTCTTGAACCTTTTGTTTAATATTAAAATATATTTATTTTCTTGGGAATTGGGTTCTGGTGTGATAGTCAGTTAAAAAAAGGATAAAAAACAGCAGCGATTTCTTTCTTGACGTTTCATTCGTGATCAGGAACTTTTTCAAAAGGCTTTTATTATTAAAATTGTTATAATTAATAAAATTAAAACCTAAAACAAACAATAACTTACTTAATATTTAGAATTTTTTTCTGTAATTACAATGAATTTAATAAGAAAATAATTTCGTTAATACTTACCTAAACAACAACTATTTTACGTCAAAATTTAAAAAAAATGCATCAATCGTCATACAGTGGACATATTTTCATAATATAATATTATCTTTTTTCATTTGAAATTTGAAAAAGGCCTGCATTTTTTAATATTGTAAATGTGTCTGGATAATACTTTTAGTCGGCAATGTGGTACGTGGATACGATGAAAATGAAATGAGCAGTATAATAATTATTATGATAAATTCGAACAGGTAGTACGCCTGGTGGCGAAATTTTGTAAATTAAAGACAGAAAGGACATCTAGTAATTTTATTTGAAATTATATTTTAAAAGTATAGAAAACTATTTTAAATGTGATTTGTTTAGATGATAATAAATGGAAATAATAGAAATATTATAATTATTGTTATTTGATTAAATTATGATATATTTGACTTAAATTTTTAATGTCAGTTTTATCGTTAATACTGTTTTTATTTTTTTATATGAATCATTTCCTGAATTAATCTTTTGTTATAATTTGATTCTTTGACGAGAATTTTGGTTTGATCAAAATTAAAACTATGTTTTTTTTCCTTGACATGTTTATTAAGAGCTGTTGCACAATTTTTAGTATATTTATGGCCCTTTAAACTATTTTCTAAATTTTGTGATGTCATACCTATATAATGACCATTGCAATCATTGCATGGAATAAAATATACTACATGAGATTGTTTTAGTACAGGAGTTTTGCTTTTTAAAGGTGTGAAAAATTTATTTAATTGATTAAACGATTTATGAGCAACTAAAATGTTGTGTTTAAATAAAATGGATTTAATTTTTTCAGATAAAGATTGTACATATGGTAATGCAATATATTGACAGTTGACAGAGCTATGATCAGAATTTATTGGTTTTTTATTTTTTGATGTATTATAGAAGTTAAAGATTCTTTGTTTAATAATTTTGTTATAAAATTTAGCTGGATAATTATTATCTAGTAAAATATTTTTTACTTTATTTATAATTTTAGGTCGATAAAGGGGACTTGTTAAATGTATCGCTCTATTGATTAAACCAATAACTACACTTTTTTTGTATGTTATCGGGTGGTGAGAATCAATTCAATCAATATATATTAAAATCCTGCGTCTGCGTCGCACTTTCGCCCCGAAAAAGCGCCGACTTACTGCCACATAGGCTTTTCGGAGGAGCCGCGCAGCGGCGACTCGCGGGGGGCGAAGCCCCTCGCCTGCCTTGCTTCGTCTCAACGGCGTATTTCGATGGCGATTTTTTGTCGTCTTCGAGGTGAATTTTGAGTTTTCCTCGGGCTCTGCGAGGGGCGTGGCCCAATTTTTGTGTGAACGGCGATAGTCCGACACGCCCACCCGCTGAAACCTGGCGGTCGCCGATCGCCTCGAATCGCGCGCG
>NW_019417907.1:0-14112 GCF_000390285.2 Anoplophora glabripennis
CAAGATCTGTTAGAAGATATTCCGCTTAATACTCGAATGAACAGTTGGTTTCAACTAGATGGTTGTCTGATGGTTATAACATTAATTATCCCAGGAGATGGGTTGGTAGTGGAGGACCTGCAGCGAGGCCCGCACGTTCACCGGACTTGACACCGATGGATTATTTCGTTTGGGGTGCTGTTAAACAAAAAGTCTACGAGGTGCCAGTTGGTACCCTAGATCCCTAGAAGATCTAAAACAGCGAATAGAATTCAGTGTCGATTAGCCACTACCTCCATAATTAGAAGATGTCGTGCTTGTCTACAGTCTATAGGCGCCCATTTTGAATAAAATATTTTTAAAATCGTTTCATTTTTTATTCACTTTTCGCTTTGTCTAGGTATATTATTAATTGGTAATTTTTTGGTTGTTTCAATTTACAAATAAATTTTCATGTATTGTTTGCCATCTTATTTAAAAGTAAGTACACAACACAAGTAAATGAAGTGACTACAAACCGCCTGAAAAAAATTAGGAGTATTGCAAGGGTCGTTACGTTGTCGCATTNATTTAAAAGTAAGTACACAACACAAGTAAATGAAGTGACTACAAACCGCCTGAAAAAAATTAGGAGTATTGCAAGGGTCGTTACGTTGTCGCATTGCGTTGTTACGTACTTAAATATTTCTATTGTTTTCATCATTTTTTTTTCTAAAAAAAACACTTCATATTTAATATACTATCAAAAGCCGTCTGGTGATTTCAAAAAAATATCATGGCGGTTCCAATATGGTGTCCACAATTATGGAAAATTCTGTTTAATGAGTAATATTGATAGAAAAGAAACATAAAAATACTGTATTGTACACTGAATCATCATATCCATACGTCTGCTGCCAGCTCACTCTCACGGCTAGTTGTCTCCACGACCGACCCGGGGGTGCTAGGCCTGCTGCCACTCGAGCGGTCGCTCTCCATGGGGGTCGGAGATCTCGACATAGTGCCCTCCTCCCCGGCACCCGAGTCTGAAAAATAAATGCTGGCGGTCTCTCTGCCTAGGCTGAGATAACGTCGGTCGTTAGTAGAAATTTTGCAATATAAAATTGCCGAATTCTTTCTATAGATTGCCTTAATAAAGGCAGAATATTACTTGTCTTGTAAAAGACAGGTTTTGTGGGGCTTCCACTGCACTGTTCCTCGCACTGACACTCACTGCTGCACTGCACAAACTACGTCCGCACAGTTCGGCTGCTCGCTTGGAACTACTAGCTCTCGAGCCTGCGTATAGCTCGCTTTTATATGTTTCGGTGCGGTAGAGCTAGGCTCCGCCCACCGCACCGAAAACTCGACCTTATGCGACATCTCCCCCGTCGAAAAAGGCTTTGGCTTGGGTTTCTCTGTTGTACCTCCATTTATTGGTACAACTTGACCTATGTCAACAAAACTAGAACAATACAAAACGATTAAACAATATATACAAGTCACAAAATAAATCTCCAGAACTCTATACAAAAATAAACACAAATGGTACAAAACGAAACAAATAAAAATCAATTCTCTTCAGGCTCGCTACCATTGTAGCGGCCACCGCACTTGGTCTTGGGGCACCTGGGGAGACGACCTTGGCCTCGGTCGCGATTTATAGTACCATCCCCATGGTACATCGATGTCGACGTCGTTCTCCGCTGGGACGCTATGCCGGGGTGCCAGTGGACTTCGTTCGGCATTCCCGTCCTTACCACGCTGATCGAGTGCCAGGGTGCCAGGCGAACGTCTTCTGGCGGGCACTGGCTCCTCCGGGAAACGTTGTGTCAGGGTGCTGGAGTTAACGTCATCTGACAGTTCCTTTGGCTTCTCGGGTGGCCTGGGGGACTCATCACGGCCATGCTGCCGCACCAGATAGCGGCTGCTATCTGCGGCATTGTCGTCGAAAGCAACCTCCAGGTTACTATTGGGAAGGGAATTTGGCTGCTCGGGCTTGGGAACGATACTAATTTCCTCCAGGTCATTAGCTGGCTCCCTCATGCCGGCTGGAGGAGGACTGTGGCACCTGCTACGTGGACGGCGTCCCTCATATGTAGCCTCCGGGCTACGGGTTGGGGTGGACGGCATCTCCATAGGGATCGGTGTGGGTACCTGGGTGAACGTCGTCTCGCTCACAACAACCATAGGCTCGTCTATCTTCGGGGGTTTGGGAAAGTAGCTCCTGCTACTCGGGGAACCTCCAGGTTCTGACATCAGTTGGGAAAGAATCGCTGTAGATTTCGCAATCGGAACGTCGTCGCGCGTCTGACTATTATCGCTGCTAGCTTCCGCACACCGATCGGCCACGGCTTCACGGAGCCCAGCTCCTGAGGGCGGCGTCGATCGTGGTGGCGAAAACGCTCTCATTCGTACGTGGCTTCGGCGCGGTTGTTCATTCTTCCTTCGTCGTGGCGTCGCGTCGGTGATGGTTTGGGGGCACGTCGTAACCGAATCGCGAGACGTAGAACTTCCAAGTTGAGTTTCGTGACCAAAATCGGCGTCTCGGCTCGAACCCACGCCGTTTACTAAACTAGACGTACCAAGTACCTGATCCGCAGGTTTCGGTCCGGGATCGCGTCGCGCCGTTTCGGGGTCTTCTTGATGTACTACTGCCTCCACCGTAATCTGTCGAGGCCCTCCACCTTCGTCGTCGCTCGATGAACTGGTGTCGCTATCGGGGTCATCGTGTCATTACGCGATCACCCCGTTCGTAATGTCTATCCGCTTCCCTTGGTTCAGGAAATAATTTTCGTTGATAGACTTCTTGCCTTCTCAACGCCCGCATAATTTTCTCGTCTCGCGGTTGGGGCTGTTCAATGACCGGTGCAGGAGCCGTCCATGCTTCTGGGCGCTTTAAGTCCATACCGAACAGAATTTGAGCTGGTGACGCTCCCGTCGCGGCGTTTTATCGATTTCTTGACGCGAAAAGAGCCTGCGATAACTTTTTAGGCCATTCCGTGGGATTTCCGTAAACGAGCGCACGTAGAGTTTTCTTTAACTCCTGAACCCGCCTCTACCGGGTTTTCTTGTTGTCTATAAATGGCCGACTGTACATGTTCGATGCGTTGAGCCGCTAAATACTCCTTCCACGGTTCTCCAGTATATGTGCGAGCGCTATCTGTGATAATAATAGCCGGGTACCCGAACCGCATAAAAATTTCCTGCAAGAACTCGATTTGATCCTGTGTTGTGGTCCGACCGGTTGGCTTTGCGTCCACCCACCGCGAGAACATATCCGTCAACATCAACAAAAACCGATGGTTCCTATCAACTCCATCAAATGGGCCCAGGACGTCCAGGCTCACCATCCGCCATGGTGCCTGGGGCGCCCGTGGTCTCAACGGTGCCTTATTCCTTGGCCGCCCTATCTTGACCGCCGCGCACACCTCACACGCCCTGACCCACTCGTTGACCATTTCCCTGCCTCTGCTGTGGACAATCGCGGACGAAGTGGTCGCCCCGCAATTATAACAATTTCTTGTTCCCGGCTGTGGCCTTCGTCCTTTTCTAGGCGGTGGTGCCGGTGGCGCTGTTCGCGGCTGACCCTCTCGTAAATCGCCCTCGATTTGGCCCACGATTTCTAGCAAGGCCTCCAGGCTTGAGAAGACCCGACCTCGCAGAATAGCTCGCGCTGCCGGTTTCAGAAGCTCTACGATTAATGACGTACACTCGTGCGTAGGTGTTTCGGGTGCTAAGCGCCGGAATAATGCCCACTTTTCCATCGCAAAGCCATATGCCGATTCATCCGGGAACTGCGGTCGCCCATACAGCTGCTTTCTTAAACTCGCCCGCGTGGCGAGCGAATCATACTTCCGCTTCCGAGAAATTCCGCTTTAAAAAACTCCCACGGAAGATCCGATCGTTCTATGCGTCTAAACCATGTTAGGGCTTCGCCCTCTAGAGCGCGCCGCACGACAGGCGCAAATTTATTCACTGGTATCCGATTATCGCGCATATAACTTTCGACGCGCTGGATAAAAACCGCTGGCTGTTCAATGTCTTTTCCCGAAAATTCACAATCTAACTCGACTTCGCGAACCGGCGGAATCGTTATAATTTTTAATGCCGCAACTTCTTGGGTTAGGCTACGCACAGCTTCTACAAGGATCAAACTCGTGTCCATGGTTCGCGTTGTTTCTAATGTCTTCGTATTGTTTTCTGGGCGTCACTGTGTTTCTACCTCGGGATTACCCAGAACCCTCACCGGAGTTTCGTCAACCGTATAGTCCCACATTGCGTCGTCACTCGCGGTAGACTGTAGCACGCGAGTCGCAGATCTGACGAATCCTTCGTCAATAGTGTTGTCGCAGCCGTTCAACACTCGAGCCCCACGTTGCCGGATGCCATGTAACGCCGCCGCTCCCCTGAACCGTAAATTGGGGTGGCACGTTCCACCCCCGGCGCGATCGGACGTGTCCCGCTAGCTCCAAAGTTGATTGAGGCTCCCTCTCGTGCGTGCTGGTCACCGACGCCGTACGATGCGATGTATATTGGGTCCATAGTCAGACGCGAAAACCGATGCGAAATTCTTTTTAATATAATAGACCAAGTCCACGAATTCTTATAAGTTATCCTAGGATAACTTGGGGGTGAAGCTATTTACAGCTAACTTCAAACTTGGGCCTATGACCTCTTTTCAACTATGTTTAGGGTTGTTCTTTTCCCTTAGAGTTTTATGTTTGTTTTACTCCCTTTATATCTTTTTGCCTTTATTTTCTTTTCCCTCTTGCTTTCCAACAAGGAACTTTCTTTTTCCTTTATTATTTCTTTTCCCTTTTTCTTATCCAAAGAAAAATTATTATTTATTATCTTTTCCATGTTTCCTTATCCAAGGAAACCAACTAGCTATTATTATTATTACCTAGGTCCCAGACCTTAATAAAACGAATTCTTTAATTTAATTAGTACACCAGAACTTAGCCAAAGCCTCTCTGGGGAGCTCTGTATGCAACGCTACCCTGATACGAATTGAGCTCTCGAGCATGCGTATAGTGCTGTAGACCGAAGGGCTACTATGCAAATGAACGAAACAAAATCGAAATTTGCGTTTTATACCATATTATATATTTATATGAAGCCTTCAGCTAATCAGAATTCAGTATTTAATTCCTCGCAAAGTCGTGGACCAATCAGAATCGAGCATCGAAACCCTCAGTTTAGTTTTGCTGTTTTTGATGAAATCTTCTAGAAAGTTCTAGAAAGATGATGAAATCTGATGAAATATTGCAAAGCATGATGTCACGATTGCTAAATACGCAATAGTTTAGGGAAATTCACCCTTAAGGACCTAAAATTTCTAGATAAAAAGGATGGTTTTTCAGGGATAAAATCAGTTTATCGCCGAATTTCAACAGTTCAATACTAAGTTTACAACCAAGTTCTTCTCAAACAAATTTCAAGTTAGTCTTCATCCGTAAGTACGGGGAAATAAAGTGAATTAAATCTACGAAAGTGATATTGTTGTGATTGCTCCGAGTTCTTACCTGCCTTCGACATACAAAGTCCGCCAGAACCTAAGTGCTCGTAAAATTGTCTAATTACCTTCAGTAATTAAAGAGTTGGATCGGAACTCAAACCGACAAAGTTAGTAGTGCAGTTTTTTCGGAAAAGCCAAAAGGAATATACAGAGGATTACCTAAAAATGTGGTTAGTAAAGCTCCGCGATTTTTTTGTAATAAGTTGAATAAGTTTAGTAACGTTCATTTTCATATACCTAGTACTCTTTTTTCTACGGTCTGGTAGTTTGAATTTGTTGTTTCCTGGATTTTCGTTGCAGAGATTATTCCAGTGAATCACTATTACTTATTTTTGTTAGATTAATAGGTTTTTAACAGTGTTAATCTCAGTGTCATTTTTCTCTTCAAGAAAAATATTATTTGTAGTGTAATATATTTTGTACCTTTTCTTAAACTTGTTTTTTCTGAAGAAAGCCTTCACAAGTTTTAATAATAATAATAAAAAAATATTTTTTTTTAAAGTCGAAAATAAATTTTCGAAAAAAGATTTTTGGATAATTTTTCAAAATAAATTTTTTTTTGAACTCAAAATTTACTTTTCGCACATAACCTCAGAAATATATTTTCTGAATACACTTTTTTATTAGTGGTGATGTGATGATTAGTGATGTTTGGAAAATATCGAGAATACGCCCTGTTTTTAAAAATGGCGATAAAAATGATATGTCCAACTATCGTGCTATTACAATTATATGTAATTTTAGCAAAGTATTAGAAATCATTTTACACAATCATTTATATGAGCACGTTAAACAACTTATAGACATTAATCAGCACGGTTTTATGAGAGGTAGATCGACTACAATAAACCTTGTGTGTATTACAGATTATATCTCTAGAACTTTGGATAATCACGGTCAAGTCGACGTTATATATACAGATTTCTCTAAAGCATTCGACAGGTTAGATCATAGTATTCTGTTGGAAAGGTTAGACGTATGTGGTATCTCTACAAGACTGTTGAATTTGTTTAAGTCGTACTTGATTCGGAGGATACAGTATGTACAATATAGGGGATTTAAATCTGAACTCATAAATGTATTGTCTGGAGTTCCCCAAGGTTCCATTTTAGGACCCCTAATGTTCAATATTTTTTTGAACGATATTAGTAAATATTTAGATGTTAATTTCTTACTTTATGCTGATGCTATGAAGATATTTGTTAAGATTGATAGTTTAAATGATTGTCAAAACTTACAAAATGCTTTAACATCCGTGAATACATGGTGTACAGAAAACTGTCTTCCCCTTAACATAAGTAAATGTAACATAATGTCCTTCTCTAGAATGACTTGTCCTGTGATCTATGATTATAGGATTAACAATCACTCTTTTACTCGTCCCAATTATATAAAAGATTTGAGAGTAACTTTTGATAAAAAATTAACTTTTCATGAACACATACGCAATATCTCTTCATCGTCTTATAGAAGCCTTGGGTTTGTGATCAGAAATTGTAGAGATTTTGCTGATCCTTCTACAATAGTAAATTTGTATAATTGTTTTGTAAGATCTCGCTTGGAATATGCTTCAATAGTTTGGTATCCTCAGTATGCAGTCTATAAAAATAACTTAGAAAACATTCAAAGAAAATTCTTAAAATATATGTACTTCCGAACTCAAGGAATATATCCCAACATTGGATTTTCCCACAATATTCTTTTGGACATGTTTAACTGTAAGTCCTTAGAGACACGTCGAGATATGCACTCTGTTGTTTTTTTGTATAAAATCATTAATTATGTGTATGATTGTCCTCAAATTTTGGATCGTTTTAACTTCCACGTGCCTCGCGCCAATCTACGCTACTCGAATATGATGTACCTCGCAATGCCTAATACTAATTTATTATTGTCATCACCAATTTATGTCATGTGTGAAAATTGCAACAGCCTCCAACATAATATTAACATTTTTTCTTGTAAAATAAAGTCAATAACAAACCTATTTTAATTGGCTTTTGTTTGTTTTGTTATTCATTTTATGTTGTGTATATGTATAATATCTATTGTATTTTACTAAAGCATATGACTGTTTTATACTAGTGTTATTTTATTTAAGTAATAGTTTATTAAGTTTTATTACTTTTAAATTTATTTATAGTTTTTTTTTTGTCTTCGAATTGTTTTACCAATGGTTACTGTCATTTTTCTTTTTTTTTTATATTACATATTGTGTTCCCACCCATTCAGTAATTGGATATGTTCTGTTGAATGGTGTATCAAATAAATAAATAAAAAAAATAAATAAATTAGTCAAACTTAGTTTTTTTTCAAAAAACTTTTTGATAATTGAATTTTTTTTTATATTAAAAATTTTAAATTTAAAAGGCTACTTAGTCCTTTATTTTCAGGGAAAATATTTTTGCATA
This sequence comes from Anoplophora glabripennis, assembly GCF_000390285.2. NCBI lineage: Eukaryota > Metazoa > Arthropoda > Insecta > Coleoptera > Cerambycidae > Anoplophora > Anoplophora glabripennis. The sequence continues at coordinate 7,891 of NW_019417907.1, forward strand.
AATTATTTTTCCAACTCACCTCGAAGATCAGAAAGGATCCACAGTCAACTCTTAGATACATACCTGACCTAGATTTAAGAGGAATCCGGTTAGGGAATTAAAGTTTGTAGATTCACTTCAAAATTTACTGGCCCGTGACATAAACTTTAAAAATTTTTTTTTTTATTTAAATTTCTTTTTGAATCATCTCGCACTTTCCTCAATTTTTCTAAAGTTTGATATTGCTCGGGCATTACTTTCATTTTTTCGAATCTATCTCAGTGGAGATAGACCCCAACACCTACGAACCTCACGACCCGCTCTAACTGTATCGGCGTTTATGATAAGGTCACAGCACTAGCGAAAGCTCATACTACTCATTCCGAGCCAGAGTTAGTGTAACAAAACCATACGCGTTGACATAGCGACGCAACATGGGGCTTGAAGTAGTTATACGAGCCCAAGTTAGTGTTCAGAAAGCGTAACGCCATTATTCTATGGCTAGAAATTGGCCTCAATGATTTGGGATCGAGGGGGATTATCCCTCTTTATCCTGCCTCATCTCGTGTAGGCCTGGACAGCCTTCGGAGGTGGACCCCATCCGTCGTCTACCCCGACCGCAAATGCGGCCGGTGTAGGCGCTTTGTGGGACCTCCTTTTGTCCTGGCTGGCCCCGCCGGCTAGGGCCCTTTCTTCTGGCGCTCTTCTTGTTTCGCCGGCTCGTCTGTGTAAACCCCCGGGGGTGGTGTCATGTTTATGTGTGGTATGGTTGGGTACGGTAGTCCCGCCAGGGATGCGCTTTGCTGAGGTGGCCCTTAAGCTAGCACGGAGGTGTGTGTGTGTGCTCGCGTGTGTGTGTGTGTGTACGCGCATGTGTGTGTGCGTGTATGTGTGCGCGTGTGTGTGTGTGTGCGCGTGTGTATGTGTGTGTGTGTGTGTGTCGTTGTCTTCGTTTCTTGATCCTGGCTGTCTCTGAAACAGAAAAGGTTAGCGGGCAGGGGGGGGGGTCATTGGGGTGGTCACCCAGGGTCAAAAAGTTGGTGTCTAGGTCTTTTGTGTTTGTCGGTCACGTCGGGTACGTAGTCAACGGCTTGCCTGAGGAGGGGATTGTCATGTCTAGCGGCTACGTCAAATCGTTTCTCCGCGTTTTGTCTTATTGTCTGTGTAGCGTTTGTGTATTGTAAGTCTCGTAATATGTCAGTGTTTCTTACGTACCAGGGCGCGTCGGTGGCCGTGCGGAGGGCTATGTTTTCCACAGCCTGTAATGACTTTAAGTGGCTTTTTGCCGCGTGACCCCACGCCGTGGAGGCGTAGGTTAGCTGCGGTTGAAGTACCACCTTGATAAGCGTTCGCTTATTCCTTAAACTGAGGGTGTTTCCACCTTTGAGTAAGGGATAGAGCCTAGCCCTGGTGGTCTTCGCTCGCGCCACCGTCTCCACGATGTGCGGTTTCCACGTGAGACGCTGGTCCATCGTCACGCCCAGGTATCGTGTTTGTCGATTCCAGGAGATGGGTTCCTGGGATAGTGTCAGTCTGTCGAGGTTTTGTGGGATTTTTCGTTTGGTAAAAAGGATAGCCGAACTTTTGTTGGGATTAATTTTGACTTTCCACCTGTTGCACCAGGTTTCAAGTTGGTCTAAGGAGCTTTGGAGGAGGTAGACGGAATATCTAGGATCTACGGATTGGGATGTGATTGTCAGGTCGTCGGCGTATAAGTATATGTTGGTGTTGGGGGGATGTGGGATGTCGGAGTTGTAAATGGTGTATAGGTGTGGGGAGAGGACGGTGCCCTGGGGGACACCGGCCTCCGTGGGACGGGTAGTGGAAAGGGAGTCTTGTATTTGTATGCGGAATTTTCGGTGGTGTAGGTAGGATATTATGAGTTTGGTAAAGGATATGGGATATTGGTTAGTGAGCATTTTCATTAGTAGTAAGTGTCTTAGTCTGTGTCGCGTTTGTTATGTTTAGTAGGGCCATGAGGCCCTTGTGTGGTAATCGTTTAAGTGTCGTGTTATGTATATTGTCGGGTCCGGGGGCTTTTCTGTTTTTAAGTCTACGTATTGTCAGTATTAGTTCGTCAGGGGTTGCGGGAGGGATTGTCATTGTCTGGCTCTCTGTCGACGCGTCGGGCCGCGGGCTCAGCCACTATTTCGAATTCCTCGTCCTCGTCGGGCAGCTGAGGCAGTCTACACTACAGTTCCAGGCTGTCAGCAAAAGCCTCGGCCTTTTCCTGGTTCGTGTAAACCACCCCCACACTACCGTGGATTGGAGGAATTTTACGGCGAGCGGTCTGTCGCAGGGCTCTCTGCGTTTTCCAGAGGCTGTTGTCTTGTGGATCCAGCTTCTCCAGGTGCCTAGCCCAGTTTTCCTGGGCCAGCCCACCCAGAGTCGTCTGTCGCTTATTAAGTCTTATGTCATCGGGGAGGGCGCCCCGGGGATTTGTCAGTCGGGGGACAATAGTCTCAGTCGTAGTCTGTGTCAGGGCGTTTTTAATGTCGGTCTCGAGAGAGAGGATTGCCGCCTGCAGATCATGGGTGGTTTCGATAACTGGGAGCACGGTGTTTCCTTGCATTAAGGCTCGGAAGCGCTCCCAGTCAGTAAACCTCCTCGTGAAGGTGCCTTCATATCTCTGTCTTCGCCCCAGATCCAGGATTATTGGATTGTGGGCGGAAGACCCTTCATATTGGGCGGATATTTGGGCATTTAACGGTATAGATTTTAGAATGGCAATGTCTAAGACGTCGGGGCGTCCTACTGGTCCGTAATGTGTCGGGTCTGTCGGTCCGAGTATTGTCAAGTCGTCATGTCTGTCTTGGTAATTCAGCAGGACGCGACCTCTTGCGGTCGTTGTCCTGCTGTGCCATATAGGGGACTTCACGTTGAAGTCCCCGATGGCAATAGGGTGTTTTCTATATACAAAACTTTGCCTAGAACTGTATTTTAATACATAGTATAACATGTACATAAACACCTAAAAGAGTTTACGTTACCTATTTCATGAGAATTTACTAAATATTTAATAATAAAAACCTATATAAAATTCAGACTGAGGTTATTTAACCATTTACCTCAACATTTGAAAAACATTTAATAATTTCCATCTATTTAGAAAAAATCTTAAAATATATTTATAAAAAATTTGTGCACACTCCGTTCAGGAATTTTTTGACATAGCTGTTAGCTTATTTTAATTTTAATGTTTATATTGTATTTATTATTTTACTTATTAATTGTTTGTATTGTAATTAATGTGGATCGGCCTATATGCCTTTTTTGTAACATGCAATTATATTGTATTACGCAGACTTGACTTATCCCATAGCAAAGCTGTAATGCTCTAGTTGGACTAATAAATATATCTATCTATCTATCTAAGGACTAAAGAAAATAGAGCTTTGGAAAAGCTGCAGAAAATTTTTATTTTCATTCTATAACTTTCTCATTTATGCCGTTGAAAATTTATGATACTTCTATAAATAATGTACTGTGCCAAGTAGGCATAACTCCTCTGTGGGTCCAATATGAAGGAATAGGTCCCAAAGTTGTAGGAAAATTCATGAAAATTTTTACGTCTTTCTCGCTTATGCCATTTTGCATGCACGTAGGAAACTACATTATAAAGTCATATAAATGTAAGCATAAGTCCACATTGGATTTTGATGTTGTAAATTAATTTGAATTTTAATACGAGTCAGGTCGACAAAGTAGAAAAATAATAGAAAATTGCCACAATTTTCTCGTTTATGCCGTTTCGTACACGAGTAGAAAATATCATTAAAAGCCACTTTCAAGAGTGGCATGAACGCCACAAGGTACCGTCGTATGTAAAATTTTTTAAAAAGTTGTCAAAAATTACAAATTGCGGTTATTTCCTCGCCTGCGCAATTTTTGATATACTTAAAAAATGTACCACAAATAATGCGCAAGTTTCGGAGAATATATCTATATATAAAATGAATATTTCTAGCTATAAAAGGGAATAAAAAATTTAAAATAAAAAAAAAATTACATGAAAAAGAGAAAGCTTTGTATTAGGTTTAGTTTAATTTTTCGACATGTTATTTTTTATTACGATAATTCTTAATAACTTATAATAAAGCTGGTAGTAAGGCCTTTATTTTGATCCGTTTTCATCAAGAGCTGCAGATAAAACTGTTTGAAATTTGAAAATGTAAAAAATCATAAAACCGAAAAAACTTTTTATTTTTGATATGCTTTAATTTTAAGTTAATAAAAATTTGTATTATTTTAAGTGTTATTGTTTGTGTTAGTTATAATTAAAAATTAGTAATTCAAAGTCTTTGAGGAAGCATTCTGACAATTGAGTTGGCAGCGGTTTTTCAATTCAATTACTATTACTTAAATAAATCTTTTAATATAAAAATAAAATGTATAAAAGTACAAATTAAGTAATTAAGGTACAAAGTACCAGAAACAAAAAAAAANATAATAGGTGCTTACAAGATTAAAGATACCAAATATATGATGCGAGGCCGAAATTTGGAAAGAAAAGTTGTCAAGTTTGTCGAAAACAAATTAAAGATAAAGGTGAAAGATTGTGGACTGTTTATGTTACCAACATATCCTATTTTCGGAGCTTCACCAGACGGAATTTCACTAGACTATGTGGTAGAAATTAAATGTCCAAGTAGTGAAAAAACTGTAAAAAATTACATAAAATATGATCAGATCACTGAAAAATTTAAAGCACAAATACAACTACAGATGTTGTGTGCAAAGAAACAAAAGGGACTGTTTTGTGTTGCTGACCCGGAGTTTGAAAAAAACAATAATGTCAACATTTTAGTTATTGATTTTGATGATGATTATGTCAAAAAGATCATATCTGAAAGTTTAGAGAATTGGGAAAACTTTGTTTTTCCAAAATTAATAAAAACTGTATGTGACAAACTATTTTTTTAAATTAAATTTGCATATGTATATTAACAGTATTTTATTTATTTTAACTTTTAATAAATCTTCAATTAAAACACCAAAAGTTTTCTATAGTCCAAAGTAAAACTTATTTTCAATTTGTTATATTGGACAAAGTAAGTTATTTTTTTAAATTGTTAATGTTGACAATTTTTGGTTGACTATTCTGTATGTTACTATTAAACAATGTATAATAAACAATTTTACAATAATTCAATATTAATTAATTACTTGATATTAGTTATATTTATAAAATACGAAATTATGGCAGTCATACTTTGTGTTTATAGTTGAATCACAAATTCAACGTATGTATGTCATGACAATCAAATTTTTATTGCATAATAATTCATAATAGATACAAAATTTTCTGTATTGTATAGCATTAATATGTTACAGTGGCTGTCAACAATGTGATGCAAATTATATGCTTAATTTAAAAAAAGTAATTTGACACATGACGTGCATTTGTGATTCAATCATACTACATTACATTACGTTATGGTGTGTCCAACTTGATACCAGTATAAATGTCTTTTAGTTATAGCTGTTTATAAGAACGTTATCGGTTTTATATTGCATGCTGTTCATTTAAACATTAATAAATATTATTATTCTAAATGCTACTTATTATTAACATCTAATTAAATTTTGTATTGTTACATGCAAAGCTTGCTTCTGTTCATCTTTTTTGTCTGTCAATAACTTTGTTTCGGTAATATCAGTATCAGATGTTGCTGTATAGACTGAGGCACTAGATTCCGATTCTTCAATTTCACTACTTGTTTTTGACTCAATAAAAATGGCTTTTTTAACAGATCGAATATTTTTTAGAAGTGAAGTAGAAACATCTTTTGTCCTAAATTTTTCTGGCGAGGAAGTTGCATAGCGCACATCAGGTTTAATTTTGCATGACATACATTTACTACGAACATGTGGTTTCGCCTGTATACCCACACTTTTAACCTTCCCAACTGCTTTCGTATTTTCCACAATATATTCATCCCTTTCTAACCTGGCTTGACCTGAGCTTGTACTGGGCCCATCAAAATCCATTACTGTTGGTAAAAATTCTTGTTCAACATTTCTCTGTTCCTGTTTCTCTTATTCTCCAGGTTATAGCTTCTTCTACTAACTGTTTTCTTTGTCTTTTTAAAACAACAGTTCGCTGTGGTGCAGATGCAGCTCTTTTTCTGTCTTGTTGGCAATCAAATATATGTGGAACCACGTCCTGTTTTAATAAAACTTTTCCTCCGATAAGTTTATAGCGAACAAAATTTTCCATATCTTCTTGAAGCTAAAAAAAAA
>NW_019417907.1:15032-26735 GCF_000390285.2 Anoplophora glabripennis
AGTTTATTATTAACTTTCATTAAATACATGAATTACTTATATTTATAAAAATTAAAAATACGCTAAATGCAAGTAAGTATAAGTATTTCGAAAATTGCGTAGGCGATGAAATAAACTTTTTAAAAATTTTTACATACGACGGTACCTTGTGGCATTCATGCCACTCTTGAAAATGGCTTTTAGTAATATTTTCTACTCGTGAATGAAACGGCATAAACGAGAAAATTGTGGCAATTTTCTATTATTTTTCTACTTTGTCGACCTGACTCGTATTAAAATTCAAAATAATTTACAACATGAAAATCCAATGTGGACTTATGCCTACATTTATATGACTTTATAATGTAGTTTCCTACGTGCATGCAAAATGGCATAAGCGAGAATATGCATAATGGCATAAGCGAGAAAGAAAGACGTAACAATTTTCATGAATTTTCCTACAACTTTTCAAAAAATGTTTAGCATATAGTCCTCACCAGGGACTTATGCCCTAAAAAAAAATGAATAATTTCACTTTTTTCTTTGCAATAAGCTTTAATTTATTCACGAGAAAAACGTTGACCAAAACGAAAAATTTTCCGCAGCTTTTCCAAATCCCTATTTTCTTTGGTCCTTAGTAGGAGTTATGCCAATGTTTTTTATGAGCTTTTCGAATATAATAATGCCATATTTCTAATTGGCATTAACGAGAAATTGGTAGACAAATAAAGATGTTTTTCACACATTCTTACACAGTATTCCATTTTTAGGTCCCTTGCAACACTTATGCCAAAAAAATTTCGTGATAAAATCGATACTTCTCTTCAATTTACGAACATGACATAAGTGAGAAATACGTCGCTGTACACATTATTTTTTTGAAAATGAAAATTGAATTTTCACAAAGGTGTCCCGCAGCCCATCTTTTAAATTTAGTTTATTGTACTTGTCTCTCGGTTAACTTTCACTACTCTCAGAGGCATAAACGAGAAAGACGTCGTCGAACTTCAGTCTAATATCTCCCGGTCTAAAAGGTATACCTTTTGAAAGAAGCTGTCTCGCACTGTTTTCGAAATATTTGGCTTTGAAACTTCCATTGCGGTTACATTAAATTACAATTAAGTACCTATTACTAACTTAGCGGTAAAATTTCTTAAGTAGACTTTGGACGAAAATCAAATAATTAACGTTTTTCACTTGTTTTACTGCTGTCATTTGCATACTACTTTCCATTAAGTACCTAATTAAAATTACATCTTAGCGTACAATTTAAATTCTATGTACAGGGTGATTCACTATATTTTTACCCCCCCCTTTAACTTTTTTGTTTTAAGAGTTATAAAAAAATTTTAAATATAAAAGTTGCACGATTTTTTATGAATTTTTCGAAATTGATATGACTATGCTCGACAGAGAACATTCTATCCAAATATGTAAAAATATACAGGGTGTTCAATTTAACTTAACAAAGTTAACATCCGCGGCCATTTTGTTTGGACTTCTTTTGTTTTCCTACTATCATTTTCGAAAAATTCATAAAAACTCATACAACTTTTGTATTTAACATTTTTTTATAACTCCTAAAACAGAAAAGGTTAAAGAGGGGGCCAAACTATAGTGAATCACCCTGTACACACAAGTGAGATAGAATGCCGAGACATAATTTATTTTCAAATAAAGAAATGCGCGATATGGTCTTCACTTATGCGCAAACAGGTTTTGTTGGGCGTAGAGCGCATCGTTGGTATTTAGAGTTGTATCCAAATAAAAGTCAACCAAATCGAAAGCTACTTTTCGTCCTAAAAGGGACAACGTGGGACACATCAGGCGCACTATTACAGTAGCCCAAGAAGAAATTTTAACTCGGGTGGCAGAAAATCCGGAAGTTAGTAGTAGGCAAATAGCTAGAACCATGAATTTTTAAATAATGTGCTATTTACTGATGAAGCCACTTTTACCCATCGAGAAGTTTTCAATTTTAGAAACAAACACATATGGACAATGAAAATCCCTACGTAGTAATTGAGCGTCACTTTCAACGAGGATTCAAGATAAATGTTTGGTGTGGGAACCACCTTCTGGGTCCACATGAACTTCCTCCGAATTTTAATGGTAACTTTTTTCCTGCAACACCATTTAGTCAATTATCTGGATGGTTTACCATTAAATTATGGCAGAATCTGTACTTCATGCAAGATGGGGCTCTCCCTCATTTTTCTGACCAAACACGGAACTACCTTGATCAAACTTTTCCGGATCGTTGGATAGCTCGTGGGAGTCGAATGTCACGGCCTCCTCGCGGCCCAGATTTCAACCTCATAGACTTTTGTCTTTGAAGTTCCATCAGTTGTTTATGGAGAAACTATAAACACCCGGGAACAACTTTAACAGCAGGTTTTAAATGTCACTTTAAAATAAGACAATCTTTTAACAAACGCGTTGATAAATGTACATTTTGAGCAATTATTGTCAAAAAGATTTTTTACTAATGTTTACTATTTTACTGTTCATTACAATTTTTAATTCTAAATAAATCCTTGTTTTTTTTGTGTAAAAAAAGTTGGAAAATAAGAATTTTATACCAAAGATGAGACACCTTAAAGTATAAAAAAGTTATGTTGTTTTTAACACATTTAATCTACTGCAGCTAGCACCCTCTATGAACTATAACCAAAATGTGAACAGATTTCAATTCCTCGACCCAAAGAACCCCGAACCCCAAAATTTTATGTGGATATTCGCATATATTAAGAAATAAATTTAAAAAAACTAAAATAATATCTTACATTTAACACCCTGTATCTCTTTTTAACTATCAACTGTTGGACTAAGGCAAGTTCGGCTAAATCGTAACATTTTTGCTTTGGGAATCTGAATTTTGGTCCATTACCTCCGGACCACCCTGTATATTTATATTATTTTTCCACAGGGAATCACCCTCTGAATTTTTTCAGACTTATTTATTTACACCCTGTATTTTGATCAGATGGTACTGCTATATCAGTTACGTAAGTGACATTTTAAGGTTTATCCTGAAATTTTATATCCGATCTGTTATGTGCAATTGTTTTGTCAGTGCGTATAGTCATGTCCCAACATACACAACTTATACTTATTCTCTAATATTGTTTGTGGTGTGTATGTGTAACATGGTGCTGTATCTTTATGCAGTCAGTTATTGTAATGTAACCTGATGTATAATTATTATTTATTACATATTATTGTAATGTTGAGATATAAAAGTAGCACATAAAATAGTCGTTTACTACAATATCAACAGTTAAAAATCTTGTGTATGAGGTAAGATATCCTTTTGCATATCCAGGTTTCTGGTACAGAAGAATGTTGTTTGACTTCACTTGATAAGATATTTTAGAAAATATTTTTCAAATTTGAATTAGGTCAATCAGGGTTCATAATTCAAAAGTAATACAGAATTCCCTAACTTTTCCAGGTTGTCCCTGACTTATAAAAAAAAATCCAGGTCATTTGTAGTTCATTTTTGTATACTAATTGGTGTTTATGCATTAAACTTTTTCTCGACTGGACTCTTTTTTATACCCAAAGAACCTCTTATAAGTAAATGTTTCAAAACCACAAATAGTATTCTCTTTCAAGAACCCAAGACGGCTTTTACAAAATTTCCAGTTGCAAACATCAAATTCTCTGACTTTCACGACTATTCCGTTTTTTTTATGAAGAATCCCCCGACTTATCCATGTATTCCCCATTTTCAAGGCCACTACGAATCCTGTCAATAACTTTAAAATGGCATATAAGTATGCAAATCAGGCAGAACTACTTTTCTTCTTGCAACCTGCTTATACAGGGTGATCCATTAACGGTATCGAGCGGCTGTATATAGGAAACTAGATGTGCTACGATTATAGGGTAAAAAATCTATTAACAAATACGACCAAAAGAAATTGATTTAAAATATTTTCAAGTTTGTAACTTCACCGCTAGGGGGCGCAACTGCTATAGTGTTACAGAAAATTGTCGGTTTTTCGAAATTTCGCTTATATAACCTAAGTTGAAAATACATTTTTTAGATACACTGTTAAACCCTTCACAAGTTTTGTTTGAACTTTTTTTTTGTTATTACCATAGCAACGTCAGTATGAAGGACGCTATCTTGAAATTTTTAAATTGTCATAACTTCTAAATGCCTTAATCGATTTCAATAAACGATGGCTCATTTTAAAGAACTATTAACTAAATTTATTTTTATGATATAGGAATAAAAATATTATTTTCGTGCGCAACGGTAGACGACGTTAATGAGAACAGTTTTGTAATTGTCTCCGGTTACTAAAAAAATTAAATGCAACAATATAGGTTTTTTATCATGGCTTAATAGACCATTCATTATGGAAAATAAATACACTGCACAATAAACTGCAATGTTTAATTTTTTATTAATTCCAAATACCTGAGTAGTTATAAAGATTATTGTTTCCATAACGAGGTAGGCTATGCCCTATGAAAATAGACAACTGAAAAATTATGCCAAACGAAATGTGACAGCTCTCACTACGTGCAAAATTAGTGTTATTTGTGTTGGAAAAGTACTTGTGAACAAGGAAAATGCCTTTTACGAATGTNTGGACTCTTTTTTATACCCAAAGAACCTCTTATAAGTAAATGTTTCAAAACCACAAATAGTATTCTCTTTCAAGAACCCAAGACGGCTTTTACAAAATTTCCAGTTGCAAACATCAAATTCTCTGACTTTCACGACTATTCCGTTTTTTTTATGAAGAATCCCCCGACTTATCCATGTATTCCCCATTTTCAAGGCCACTACGAATCCTGTCAATAACTTTAAAATGGCATATAAGTATGCAAATCAGGCAGAACTACTTTTCTTCTTGCAACCTGCTTATACAGGGTGATCCATTAACGGTATCGAGCGGCTGTATATAGGAAACTAGATGTGCTACGATTATAGGGTAAAAAATCTATTAACAAATACGACCAAAAGAAATTGATTTAAAATATTTTCAAGTTTGTAACTTCACCGCTAGGGGGCGCAACTGCTATAGTGTTACAGAAAATTGTCGGTTTTTCGAAATTTCGCTTATATAACCTAAGTTGAAAATACATTTTTTAGATACACTGTTAAACCCTTCACAAGTTTTGTTTGAACTTTTTTTTTGTTATTACCATAGCAACGTCAGTATGAAGGACGCTATCTTGAAATTTTTAAATTGTCATAACTTCTAAATGCCTTAATCGATTTCAATAAACGATGGCTCATTTTAAAGAACTATTAATAAAATTTATTTTTATGATATAGGAATAAAAATATTATTTTCCTGCGCAACGGTAGACGACGCTAATGAGAAAAGTTTTGTAATTGTCTCCGTTTACTAAAAAAATTAAATGCAACGATATAGGTTTTTTTTCATGGCTTGATAGACCATTCATTATGGAAAACAAATACACAAACCGGAGGTCGATATCTTTTTTCGTTTTCAAGTTATTGCTAAAATAGTGAGGTTGTGCTAGAACATCCTCCTTTATTTAGTTCTCTAAATAACATTGACATAATCCAAGCCAAAATTAAATTGTAAAACTATACCAATCTTGTCCTTAAAAAGAATTATTGCTTTATTTTGAAATTTTTTTGATAACTGCAATATTTAATTTTTTTATTAATTCCAAATATCTGAGTAGTTATAAAGATTATTGTTTCCATAACGAGGCAGGCTATGCCCTATGAAAATAGACAACTGAAAAATTATGCCAAACGAAATGTGACAGCTCTCACTACGTGCAAAATTAGTGTTATTTGTGTTGGAAAAGTACTTGTGAACAAGGAAAATGCCTTGTACGAATGTGGAAGCGTATGATATGTTGGCAGTTTATTTTCAATGTTTGAAAAATGCCATTATAGCTTCAAGAGAATATGCTTTGCGATACCCTCGTAGAATACGCTACTCCAGAAAAGAATTTCAGCGTTTATCCAGATGCCACTACATTATGTAAGAACTCATCGCCGTGCAAGAATGGAAGATAATATTATTAATATATTGGTTTGTGTCCATGTAAATCGCCAAATAAGTCTAAGAGAATTTGTTAAAGACCTGGGAATTTCATATGGAACCTAAGTACTTTTCTCACACGAATGACGCTAATTTTGCTCGTAGCAAGAGCTGTCACATATCGTTTGACATAATTTTCATACGGCAAAGCCTCCTTTGTTATGGAAACAATAATTATAACTACTAGATATTTGGAATTAATAAAAATATGAAATATTGCAGTTATCAAAAAAATTTCAAAATAAAGCAATAATTCTTTTTAAGAACAAGATTGGTATAGTTTTACAATTTAATTTTGGCTTGGATTATATCAATGTTATTTAGAGAACTAAATAAAGGAGGATGTTCTAGCACAACTTCACTATTTTAGCGAATAACGAAAAAATATATCGACCGCCGGTTTCTGTATTTGTTTTCCATAATAAATGGTCTATTAAGCCAGCAAAAAAACCTATATCGTTGCATTTAATTTTTTTAGTAAACGGAGACAATTACAAAACTTTTCTCATTAGCGTCGTCTACCGTTGCGCAGGAAAATAATATTTTTATTCCTATATCACAAAAATAAATTTTATTAATAGTTCTTTAAAATGAGCTATCGTTTATTGAAATCGATTAAGGCATTTAGAAGTTATGACAATTTAAAAATTTCAAGATAGCGTCCTTCATACTGACGTCGCTATGGTAATAACAAAAAAAAAAGTTCAAACAAAATTTGTGAAAGGTTTAACCATAAAAGTAACTAAATAAGAGGGTTTTATTGGATAGGGCGGACCGAACATGCATTCACTGAGGCCATCTCACGTTGTTTCAGCAAAACATTGTCCTTTACGAAAATTGTTAAATAAAAATCTGCAACTACAAATCGAATCTGTATTTCCAAGCTTTCAATCAACAGAAATAGAATGCGTCGACTGAAATATTTCAATTAACGTAGAATGTTGGAGGTAGGAGGTTTGAGGTTATAATTTATCTTCAGTTCAGGTAGGTTGCTGCGTTTTGTGCATTAATAAATTTGTTTTGTTTTTAGATTAATGTAATAAGGGATTTATTGAATAAGTCATCTGAACTGCCTTACTGTATTTTTATTCTTTTTTTTATGTAAAATTAGTTTACCTGGTAGAACTACACGTAAATGTTGTGCTCCAAATTGCAAAAGCACTTACTATATGAATGTCTATAATGCGTCCTATAAAAATAAGTTTTTTCAAAATTACAAAAGACAGACAATTACTGTGGATAGAATCAGTTCGAAAATTATGTAAATCAGACTTTGCTCCGACAAACACAGTCATTATTTTTGTGAAGACCATTTTGAGTTAAAATGTTTTAGAAGCAGTGATAGGAATAGTCTCAACAGAAATACTGTGCCAACGTTATTTTTAAGATCAACTACAAGTTCACATATTAATTGTAATAATATCACCTTGGAATACTCGGATAGTATCCAATATTCAACAAAACAATTTGTTACCTAACGTAACATTACAGAATTTTCATAGTACGAGTTGCCAAACTTCAATTTCGGATGATTTTTCACCCCACCTTTTAAAAAACTGAAATACATGTATTAAAAATTGTTATTTCCTACAAGCGCTACTGCGAGCACCAAGATCATTCCTGAGATTACTGATAGCAAGTTGAATGAAGCGGAATCAAATACAAGTCATGCAAGTACCTCACTTGATACCTCATTTTGTCAAAGCCGCACATCTTTTCAGCCAAATAATAAACAAAGAACATTTTTAAAAACTTTGAATGTTAAGAGAATATCTCAACTTTCAGATAAACATTAAAACATTTTTTATCTAGATCGTCAACAGAAAATTCAGATTTTGAAATTAAAAAAGAAACTATTAAAATGTAAAAGTATCACCTATTATAATTTATTTGCAAAATTAAGTCGTCACCTTGATTCAGTAGGTGTAAAATTTATTGAGTCACAAATTAAAAATTGCGAAAAAACGACCTATCTATAATTCAGAAAATAAAGCACTTGCTTTAGCAATTTACAAACTTGGGCCTAATACCTTTAAATGTTGGGAGAAATGAAAAGTTGTTAGGTGAATTATCAGAACGTGTTAGTAAAATTACTTATTACAAGAGATAAAGTTTGTTGTTTAGTATTTGATGAAATAGCTCTGTCTGTTGGTCTAAATTATGACACTTGTAACGATCAAGTAACGGGATATGTTGATCTTGGGTCCCTGGGTAGACAAAATGAGGTAGCAAATCATGCTGTAGTGTTTTTGGTCGTAGTAGTAGTATTATTTCACAAAAGACGTTATAAAAACAAAGGACCAAAAAATTTTGTTAATTGAAGTAATTTCAGCATTGCAGTCTTGTGGATTAAAAATAATTTGTACAGATTGTGATGAAGGTTCCACTAACAGATCAGCTATCAGATAGTTAGTTTCTGAGTAATCAAATAAATCCACTTTTAATGTTAATGGCGAGGAAATTATTCCCATTTTTGACGTTCCTCATTTGCTTAAATACCAGAAATGCTTCATATAACAATAATATTAAATTTTCGCATAATAAAACAGCAAAATTCAGCAACATAGTAAAATGTTATCAAATTGATAAATCTAGGCCCTTCCAAGGTTTACGAAAGATACATGACCATTATTTCGAATTAAATCGTAGTAATGTTAAGATTAAAGTAAAAATTGCAGCACAAACATTAAGTGCATCTGTAGCTCATGAAGGCTATTCGTACAGCAGAGTTTGCGAATGATATTAATGATACTTTTGATAGTTTAAATTCTCGTATCATACAGCTAAATAATTGCAGTTTTTTAAAGTCATCTATTACTAAGAAATCAGCACATATTACATTTTGGAATGATATGTTGGAAGAAATTCAGTCTTGGCAATTTCAGTCTCATAAAGACAACAAAGTAAAGAATGTACATGTAAAGTGTTAAAACATAATTAAAGTGTTTCAGAAGTAATGGGTCATGGAAAAGCTGTTAATGGTTCACGTTAATTTTAATTGTTAACTTCAACTATTAGTAGCTGTTTTGTGATCTATTACTTATGAAATACTTTTTATTCCGTGTACTTTATTACATTTAAATTTACCGCCATTATGATGCAGCGACATCTATTAGATAGTAGAATTAGAGGTTACTCTAATTGTGTTATCCCATACAGTTCCTTAATTATTTTATGGTCTGTGTGTGCCGTTTGGTGCATCAGCTACAAATGGCGTACTCTGCCGCTGCTGCCGGCAGAAGACACAGAGAAAAACCCTCTTATTTAGTTACTCTTATGGGTTTAACAGTGTATCTAAAAAATTTATTCACAACTTAGGTTATATAAGCGAAATTTCGAAAAACCGACAATTTTGTGTAACACTATAGCAGTTGCGCCCCCTAGCTGTGAAGTTACAAACTTGAAAATATTTTAAATCAATTTCTTTTGCTCGTATTTGTTAATAGATTTTTTACCCCCATAATCGTAGCGCGACTAGTTTCCTATATACAGCCGCTCGATACCGTTAATGGATCACCCTGTATAACCACCAAGATAACCACTAACTGTTTTGTAACTCAGTGAAAGATCAATCCTTTTCGTTCAAGAAAATTTAAATTTCTGCCCAAAGTTAAAAAAATTGAGTGAATTAATGAAATCTAGTACTTTGTACCTATATCTGAATTAAAGCCATACCGATTGTTTTATAATAATCTTACAAATTTTTCCTATTACTTCTTAACCTAACAATTGTTTAAAAATTCGTTTATCATCAGATGGTACATATTTAATCATATAAATCACGAAGTGCCCGAACCGCATGCTACCATTTTTTAAATTAATGTTGAAATAGTGTTCTCTTACCTGCCTTCCTCATCTTCCGACTTTATGTCAACACATTCAGCTTTGATCGACATTCCCATTTCATTAATATCGAATTCTTTGTCCAAGTCTTCAGTCTTTATGAATAAATCAAGTGGAGACTTATCTATTTGGGTTTCTGTGGCTGAACTGTCAAAAATACTATTAATTTTTTCTTCTACCTCTAAGCAATCTTTTAGGAAACTGTTGTGGGTGCACAGAGTGTCGAAGCATGGATTACACACAACGGGATCTTTGATGATATTTACATTCTACAAAATGGTTTTGTTAAATTACAAAATATGCAATTATTTAATATTGTTTATACCATTTCAGGAGTCAATTTCTGAATAGTTTCAAGTTCCTCTTCACGT
Source organism: Anoplophora glabripennis (assembly GCF_000390285.2). NCBI lineage: Eukaryota > Metazoa > Arthropoda > Insecta > Coleoptera > Cerambycidae > Anoplophora > Anoplophora glabripennis. Next base: position 25,273 of record NW_019417907.1, read on the forward strand.
ATGCATCTAAATTCACTTTTTATTGGATGCATACACAACCGACATATTTTCTGACTGCAAACTAATTCACTTTTCTTTTCCTGCATGTACACTTCCCTTAAGTCAAGCCGTAACATTTTTTCGTTATCCACATAAGGAATAATTGTGTTATTGGTGTTCAGACACGTTGACTTAAATTCTAATGCCGTGTTTAACTTTCTTCTGCAAGCACTACATATAACCTCTTTGCTTCCGCTATCAAGTTTCTGAAATATACACAACTTTAACCAAACAGAAAGAAAATAGCTATGGCAAAAAATAAAAAATATTGTTAAGCCGCTACACACGTATTGGGATTATTGAGAGGTGTGCGAATTATGTTACATATAATCTTTGCCCTCGTTATCAAATTTCAGAAAAATATGCAACTTTGAACAGAAAAAAATAACTATGAGGGAAAATAACAATTAAATACTAAATGTTAATTTACATTAGAGATTGTTAAGATCTAATCTATTTATACTTCACAGACTTACCAATTTCAGTAAAAGGCCATCAAGAATGTCTCTGATAATGTTGTTTATCACTTCAAAACTTTTATTGGTTATATTTTTAAGACAAAGCCTACACGAAGTCTCCTTTACATTAGTCATTGTTTTAAACTCTAGAATAATATTATTTTAAATATAAACAGATCACAGAGACAAAAATACAAAATCGTCACTTCCCAACCTCCTCGCTTCTTGGCAGCATACGTCAGGGGCCGAGAACTTATACTTGAAAAAATGGGGAAACTCTGGGAACCACGTGACTTGAGATGGAAATACAAGTTGGGGAAAGAGTCTATAGATGTCGCCACAAAGATTTTGTAGAATAAATTTTGACAATTGCAATTATGAATCATTTCATGTCATTCTTGTTCATGTTTATTGTTTATTGTTGGTTAGGTTTGGCGAGTGTTGGTGTGTGTTTTATATGTGTTTTTAGTGTGTTTTATTAGATATTTCATTCACATTTATTTATATAACATAATAATGTCTGATCATCATATAATCACATTTTTTTATTAATAATAAAATGTTTTTTTGTTTTTTTTTTAATAAAAAATGTGATCAGAGGTAGGTAGTTTTTTTTATGGATATCAACACAACGAAAAATTTAAAGTTGCATAATAAATCTCTATTACAAGAATTAATCAAAGATTGGTTTAGTAAAATTATTTACTTGTAATATTTTTTTATTCACCGTGAAAGCTAATACAATATAGAAAGCACTGAAACTCTATAATCATTTTCACTCTTTTTTTTCAAAATATGTACTGAAATTTGAAATTTTTTCAACAAACATTTTAAAAAGTTACAGTATCAAAATTATTTCTTATTTTAAGTAGGAAGACTATTAGAGCATTTAAAAGTGTCTTTAATGCTTGAGTGATTTTAATGCTTTTTATCAAATGTACTTATTTTCTCATGGTGACAAAAAAA
>NW_019417907.1:29008-31323 GCF_000390285.2 Anoplophora glabripennis
AAAAATAAATTTTATTAATAGTTCTTTAAAATGAGCTATCGTTTATTGAAATCGATTAAGGCATTTAGAAGTTATGACAATTTAAAAATTTCAAGATAGCGTCCTTCATACTGACGTCGCTATGGTAATAACAAAAAAAAAAGTTCAAACAAAATTTGTGAAAGGTTTAACCATAAAAGTAACTAAATAAGAGGGTTTTATTGGATAGGGCGGACCGAACATGCATTCACTGAGGCCATCTCACGTTGTTTCAGCAAAACATTGTCCTTTACGAAAATTGTTAAATAAAAATCTGCAACTACAAATCGAATCTGTATTTCCAAGCTTTCAATCAACAGAAATAGAATGCGTCGACTGAAATATTTCAATTAACGTAGAATGTTGGAGGTAGGAGGTTTGAGGTTATAATTTATCTTCAGTTCAGGTAGGTTGCTGCGTTTTGTGCATTAATAAATTTGTTTTGTTTTTAGATTAATGTAATAAGGGATTTATTGAATAAGTCATCTGAACTGCCTTACTGTATTTTTATTCTTTTTTTTATGTAAAATTAGTTTACCTGGTAGAACTACACGTAAATGTTGTGCTCCAAATTGCAAAAGCACTTACTATATGAATGTCTATAATGCGTCCTATAAAAATAAGTTTTTTCAAAATTACAAAAGACAGACAATTACTGTGGATAGAATCAGTTCGAAAATTATGTAAATCAGACTTTGCTCCGACAAACACAGTCATTATTTTTGTGAAGACCATTTTGAGTTAAAATGTTTTAGAAGCAGTGATAGGAATAGTCTCAACAGAAATACTGTGCCAACGTTATTTTTAAGATCAACTACAAGTTCACATATTAATTGTAATAATATCACCTTGGAATACTCGGATAGTATCCAATATTCAACAAAACAATTTGTTACCTAACGTAACATTACAGAATTTTCATAGTACGAGTTGCCAAACTTCAATTTCGGATGATTTTTCACCCCACCTTTTAAAAAACTGAAATACATGTATTAAAAATTGTTATTTCCTACAAGCGCTACTGCGAGCACCAAGATCATTCCTGAGATTACTGATAGCAAGTTGAATGAAGCGGAATCAAATACAAGTCATGCAAGTACCTCACTTGATACCTCATTTTGTCAAAGCCGCACATCTTTTCAGCCAAATAATAAACAAAGAACATTTTTAAAAACTTTGAATGTTAAGAGAATATCTCAACTTTCAGATAAACATTAAAACATTTTTTATCTAGATCGTCAACAGAAAATTCAGATTTTGAAATTAAAAAAGAAACTATTAAAATGTAAAAGTATCACCTATTATAATTTATTTGCAAAATTAAGTCGTCACCTTGATTCAGTAGGTGTAAAATTTATTGAGTCACAAATTAAAAATTGCGAAAAAACGACCTATCTATAATTCAGAAAATAAAGCACTTGCTTTAGCAATTTACAAACTTGGGCCTAATACCTTTAAATGTTGGGAGAAATGAAAAGTTGTTAGGTGAATTATCAGAACGTGTTAGTAAAATTACTTATTACAAGAGATAAAGTTTGTTGTTTAGTATTTGATGAAATAGCTCTGTCTGTTGGTCTAAATTATGACACTTGTAACGATCAAGTAACGGGATATGTTGATCTTGGGTCCCTGGGTAGACAAAATGAGGTAGCAAATCATGCTGTAGTGTTTTTGGTCGTAGTAGTAGTATTATTTCACAAAAGACGTTATAAAAACAAAGGACCAAAAAATTTTGTTAATTGAAGTAATTTCAGCATTGCAGTCTTGTGGATTAAAAATAATTTGTACAGATTGTGATGAAGGTTCCACTAACAGATCAGCTATCAGATAGTTAGTTTCTGAGTAATCAAATAAATCCACTTTTAATGTTAATGGCGAGGAAATTATTCCCATTTTTGACGTTCCTCATTTGCTTAAATACCAGAAATGCTTCATATAACAATAATATTAAATTTTCGCATAATAAAACAGCAAAATTCAGCAACATAGTAAAATGTTATCAAATTGATAAATCTAGGCCCTTCCAAGGTTTACGAAAGATACATGACCATTATTTCGAATTAAATCGTAGTAATGTTAAGATTAAAGTAAAAATTGCAGCACAAACATTAAGTGCATCTGTAGCTCATGAAGGCTATTCGTACAGCAGAGTTTGCGAATGATATTAATGATACTTTTGATAGTTTAAATTCTCGTATCATACAGCTAAATAATTGCAGTTTTTTAAAGTCATCTATTACTAAGAAATCAGCACATATTACATTTTGGAATGATATGTTGGAAGAAATTCAGTCTTG
>NW_019417908.1:0-15894 GCF_000390285.2 Anoplophora glabripennis
CTCAGTTTAAGGAATAAGCGAACGCTTATCAAGGTGGTACTTCAACCGCAGCTAACCTACGCCTCCACGGCGTGGGGTCACGCGGCAAAAAGCCACTGAAAGTCATTACAGGCTGTGGAAAACATAGCCCTCCGCACGGCCACCGACGCGCCCTGGTACGTAAGAAACACTGACATACAGTGTTGTTCCTGGGATATATTTCTATGTACTGAAATCAGTGATACCAATGTACTGATTTGAAACTAAATTGTACTGACGCGGGAAATTCAAAATTTTAAAAAGGCAATACTTGAATAGTATGTGTGTAATACTTATAAAACGTCGAATCAGATTGTATGTGAAAAGAAACACAATAATGACTAACTTTTTAATATCTAATATTAAGTGTACATTGTACAAATATACAAAATGGTATAGTAACGGCAGGAATTCAAGCAATACACTTCATATTATGAACAAATAAATGTCATATTTTTATCAAAATATAAAAGAAATCGCAACTGAGAATAATGAAACTATAGGCTTTTTTTCGCGATTGAATATTGGTGAATATCTGACTTGTGGCCACTATTTCAATCTCTTTTGATCTTAGTTGTTATATGGTAGTTTAAATCTCTTTACTCACTCATATTACACATACCACAACATACGACTTCACACGCGAAAAAAAGCCTTAAATATTACATTAAATGGTTACATTAAATTACAAAAGGTTTTTTTAAACGTGGCAAGACTGAAAATTATGCCGACAATGAAACAATTGCGTGACGTCATTCATATTTATTAACATTTTAAAAATAAAGCAGTCAATCCCGCAAGGTACTGAAAATCAGTATCAGTGTACTGATGTACTGCAAAACAGTTAATTGTACTGATTTCAGTACATTTGTACCGACAGGAACAACACTGCTGACATATTAGGAGACTTACAATACACAAACGCTACACAGACAATAAGACAAAACGCCGAGAAACCGTTTGACATAGCCGCTAGACATGACAATCCCCACCACAGGCAAGCCGTTGACTACGTACCCGACGTGACCGACAAACACAAAAGACCTAGACACCAACTTTTTGCCCCTGGGTGATCACCCCAAGGACATCCCCCCCTGCCCGCTAATCTCTTCTGTTTCAGAAACCGCCAGCATCAAGAAACGAACGAACACGCATACGCACACCCACGCACGCACACGCACACACACAAACACACGCACACCCACACGCGCACACGTACACACACACGCACCCACACACGCACACACACCCACACACGCACACACACCCTCACACGCACGCACACGCACACACATAAGCACACGCACACCCACACGCGCACGCACCCACGCACACACGCACACACACACGCACACACACATACTCCTTACACCTCCCCCTCGCTAACCTAGCAAACCGCATCCCAGGCTGCATAGCCGCACTACCCTACCTAACCATACCACACATAAACATGACACCACCTCCAGGGTTTACAGTTACACAGACGAGTCGGCGAAGCAAGAAGAGCGCCAGAAGAAAGGGCCTTAGCCGGCGGGGTTCAGCCAGGACAAAAGGAGGTCCCACAAAGCGCCTACACCGGCCACATTTGCGGTAGGTGTAGACGACGGATGGGGCCCATCTACGAAGGCTGTCCGGCCTTCACGAGATGAGGCAGGATAAATAGGGATAATCTCTCTCGATCCCAAATCATTGAGGCCAATTTCTAGCCATGGAATAATGGCGTCTTATCCCGTGCGTTATTCTTTTTCTATGGCCACAGAATTGTATATTGTCGTTGGCATTGCTGTCGTTTTGCATGTTTTAGTTTTATTGTGTTTTATGTGTTGTGGTGTAAATAAATGGATTGCTGGAGTGTATATTATTCTATAAGGCATTCTAAAATTAAGGACAAATTAAGTGTTAGAAAATAAAAGACAATATAAAAACTATGAATTGTGGAGTTGAAAGGAAATATGGCGTTTCATGTGCTGCCAAAAATTGTAATAGCCGGCAGTCTAATACTCAATTGAGTTTTTTTCGATTTCCAAAGGATATTGATAGGTATGTGTTTGTTGTACATCTGTTTTGTATTTCTATAACATGTTTTCAAATTTTATATTTTTTAGAGCAAAAATATGGGCATTGGCCTGTAACAGAGAGGATTTGTTTGATAGGTTAAATTCGTTGAATCAAAGCCACCGATTGTGCAGTATACATTTTGAAAAAAAAATGTACATGAATAAGGAGTGCAAACGATTAATCCACAATGCAGTTCCAACTTTATTTGCTTGTTTGGAAGGTGGTTCAAAATTTGTTGACCACACATACAGTCGTCATCCACTCGTAACAGTTAGGATAGAAAATAAGGAAAACGAAGGTAAAGTATTTTCAAGTAATGATTTTGTTTAGTAATAGTTGTCTCTCACTTCTTGCAATTTTATATATACAGGGTGTTTCTTAATAATGTGCTAATATTTAAGGAGGTTATTCTTAGGTCCATTTTAAGAAAAAAACTTCATATGAACATATGTCCTAAAAGTCTTAACTTTTAAACTACAGGGTGCTAAAGTTTTATGAAAAAACATTTTTTATTATAACTGGTATTACCTACCCTACATATTTTTTCAAATTTGGTGCACGCCTTCTATTCATCAACATACATTTTTTGATGCACAAACAATTTTATTATTTTTGCCAGTGGCGTCTGTACAGGTTTTGTATTGAATATTTTTGAAGAAAAAATGTGACGCCATTGCTTTTTCTTTAAGTAAAAATCATTTTTGAAATCCTCATTCCTTTCTGAGCAAATGTGGTGTCTTGAATTTTTTCATTAGACGTACGGTTTTCGCATAAAAAAATAAAATTCATTCATTTGCATCTTATTTACGAGAAAAAAAAATTATATAATTTTGAACAATTTATTTATTGAAGATAATAACTTTTAAACATTGAAATTATGAAATTACAGTAATCTACATACATTTTGGATTGGTAAAAGAAAATTACCCTGGCGTGACATTTTTCTTCAACAATATTCAATACAAAACCTGTACAGTCGCCACTGGCAAAAATAATAAAATTGTTTGTACATCAGAAAATGCATCTCGATGAATAGAAGGCGTGTACCAAATTTGAAAAAATATCTAGGGTGATACTAGTTATCACAAAAAAAGTTTTTTCATAAAACTTTAGCACCCTGTGGTTAAGACTTTTAGGACATATGTTCATATGAAGTTTTTTTCTTAAAATGGACCCAAGAATAACCTTAAATATTAGCACGTTATTAAGAAACACCCTGTATACTGCCGTCCTAGTGATAAATTCAGTAACTAAAAAACTTTAGTTTTAAGAAAAATGGGTTTAACTGTTTGTTCATTTACATTTTTGTAAAAGTTTTATACGTTTTTCAATGGAATATTAAAATATAGATAATTTTTTATATAGTTTTTGTACTATATAGTGATTTTAGTAAAAAATAATTCATATAAATGCTTTTCAGCCTAGCAGTACAATTACCCTGGTCTAGTCACTACTAAGAAAGAATGAAGTAAGTCATACTTTTCATCCATTTTACTGAATTTCTGCCTAGTAGTCTTTGATGGATCTCCATTATGATATATGGAGAATAATAAAACATAATTTATCTACTTTTTTTTGCGAAACCATACTGTGACAATATTTGTTTCAATCATAATGTACCTGAAGTTCCGAACGTTCGTTTGAACGAAAATTAAAACCCATAATATCACGTTTAATCGTACTTAAAATGATTTTACCACCTAAATTCTGGCTTCTGTAGACGAAAACAACACCTCCCCATCATCAGAAGCCACCCCCCATATTAACCACCCTTAAAACATAGATACATGTATTTCAGAAAATGAGTCCTGTACCACCCTAAATTTGACATAGGTTGTTAACATTACTTTTATACTGACTTTCTTGCCACCGGAATCCACCCCGTCAGCTACCCTTAAATCAGTTGTGTATTATTTCCCCGGTATCAGGCTTAAAACCATAATAGATTTTAAGGAAATTGTTAAAATTATATTTATAATGACTTATGATAACTATTAATACCAACTACCCCTAAATCAGTTGTGCAGTACGTACATGATATCAAGCTTAAAGCCATAACAGATTTTAAGTAAATTGTTAACGTTACACTTATATTGTCTTATAATAACTATATATATAAAATACACAACTGATTTAAGCGTAGTTGACGGGGTGGATTCCGGTGGCAGCAATCGGTATCAATAGTTGTTATAAGTCAATATAAATATAATTTTAACAATTTACTTAAAATCCATATTGGCTTTAAGCTCGATACCGGAGATATAATACACAAGTGATTTAAGGGTAGTTGATGGGGTGGATTCCGGTGGCAGCAATCGGTATCAATAGTTGTTATAAGTCAATATAAATATAATTTTAACAATTTACTTAAAATCTATTATGGCTTTCTGCCTTATATAGGGGATATACGATATTACCTGTTTAAGGGTAGTTGACAGGGTGGGTTCTAATGACAATGAAGGGCAATAAAAGTAGTTATAAATCAGTATAGATGTTATGTTAAAATTTTAACTCAAATTTAAAGTGATAGCAGGCCTGTTATTTGGATTAGAATACTTGACCCTTTCAAGGGTAGTTCATAGTGACAGAATAATTTTCAGTGACAACAAAGGGTGACAATAATTTTTGTAAATGGAAATAAATAAAACGTTAACTTTTTTAATTAAATTTAACGTGGATTTTTGAGCTTGATTGGAGATATAAGGTATATCAGTTTTAAGAGTTGTTGACGAGGTGTGTTCCGATAGTAAAAAAAAGGCCCGAATGTTTTTTTAAAAATCAGTATAAAAGTAATGTTAACAACCTGTTTAGAATAGATTTTGTATTTGTTGTCAAAGCAAACCGTTGCCGGTGTTCGAGCCACCGCGCTTCCCACCCTGTAACATGAGCTCCCTGCGCGGAGCAAATAAAGTTTTAGTTTGTCTCTAGCTGTGGTAGAGAACGGTTGTACACGAAGTTCAAATAAAGATACAGTCCACTACGTCTTGTTATTGATATTACCAGTAAAACACAAAAACATTTGGACCTTTGCCCGGATAAGGTCTTCATAGCTGCAGTGTGATTAGCCTGAGGTCGTAGTTTCAATAGCGCTGGGTCATCTCGAGCAGCCAGCCGTCCGCCACCCTTAGCAACAAGCACGAGACATCTGCAGTCGAGGTCACGCATTCAATCGTAAGTTTTGCCCAATTCCTTGTTTACATTTCCCGATTCATTACAGCACTGACCGTTTTTTGCCAGCGTCATGTCTTTAGTAGAAAAACTCTACTTTAACTTTAGTAAAAAAGCGAGGCACAGTCAAATCTAAGTTAATAATTTTCAGTAAATTTATCATAAATTTAGAGAAAACGTTTCCCAACAAAATTATAACCGAGCATAATGTATCAGTCGAGCTAGAGCAGTGCCTGGAACGTTTTTTAAACTTAATAGATGAATTTGAGGACATTCAAAGTCAAATAGATGAAACTTCTGATTGCGGTGAAAACGAACGCGAAGCATCTTATGAGGTTTTCTATAACAATGTCGGCAAAGCTAAAGCATTTTTAAAAAACTGTCCAAGTCCGAGCTTGGTAGAATCGACTACCGAATCAACTGCCGCGTCCGGCGGTCCTGGTACAAGCAGTGTGAATAGCGTAAACGTGCAACAATCGAATAATTTGGTACAATCAATGCAAAATATTAAGCTTCCCGTTATACAGTTGCCAACCTTTGATGGAAAATATGAACATTGGTTTGAATTCAGGGATACTTTTGAGTCACTGATAAATCAGAACAGTTCTATAACAGAAATACAAAAGTTCCACTATCTTCGAGCTTCTTTGTCAGGTGGTGCTTGCCAAATAATAGCTAGTTTAGAATTTTCGAGTCAAAATTACATGGTGGCTTGGGATCTTATTTGCAAGCGTTTTAATAATTCGCGAATATTAACGCACAATCATGTCAAGGCTTTGTTCACTCTCGAGAAAATACATGAGGAATCGTCGGGTTCATTGCGAAAGATTATCAATGAAGTTATAAAACATTTACGCGTTTTGACCATGTTAAAAGAACCTACTGAATTTTGGAATACTTTAATGACCTATTTAATCACTACAAAGCTAGACTCGAATACTGAGCGCGAGTGGAAGCAGAAAAAAGCTTTGTTCAGCAACCCAAGTCTAGACAACCTTAAAGACTTTTTGAAAGAATGTGCTGATCTCTTGGAGACCTTAGAAAATAACAAGTCGGTTAAAGGTTTTCCGAAGCAAAAACGTGAGCTAGGTAAAACAAAATCTTTTCTAACTACTAAAACTTATTGTCCGTTTTGTAAAAAGGAACACTTTATACAGAACTGCCCTGATTTCGCGAAATTAAACATAAACGATAGAAGCGAAGAAGCAAAGAAAATTAGGCTGTGCTTAAATTGTTTTAGGCCAGGTCACATGGTGAAACAGTGTCGTGCCAGTGGATGTAAGTTGTGTCAAGCGCGGCATAACACAATGTTACACCCGGAATCGAGTAACACGACAACTGTACAATCTCAAAACGATGCAGTACAATCGGAAAGCGTTAATTTATCCTCACAAAGCATCTCGAACAATGCGCAAGTATTACTCTCCACGGTTTTAATCGACGTTTTCGATCAAAATGGCACAAGACGAGTAGCTAGAGCATTATTAGACGCAGGTTCGCAAAGCAGTTTTATAACAGTGGAATTTTGTAATCATTTGAGGCTATCCCGATCTCCCTTTAACCTCAAAGTATGCGGTCTAAATAAAGCGGAATCAGAGATCAAGAGCGTGGTCGTGGCTAAAATAAAATCGCGATGCAACGATTTCACGTCTCGAACATCGTTATTAGTTGTACCTCGAATCACGGATGATTTGCCGAACTTTAGAGTCGATACTAAATGTTTACAAGTTCCAAGCAACATTAAACTCCGAACTATTATCTGCCAGGTAAGGTAGACATCCTACTGGGAGCCGATTGCTTTTAGCAAATTCTATCGTCAGGTCAAATCAAATTAACGAACCAAGGCTTAATTTTGCAAAACACCAAATTTGGTTGGATTCGAGGAGGTTTCAAACGTAAAGCCTCTCTCACACGAAGAAAAGCTATGCGAATCTCACTTTACAGAAACTGTTCAGCCCGATACCGACGAGAAATTTATCGTAACAATTCCGTTAAAAGAAAGTCCATGCAAGTTGGGCGAATCATACGAAATCGCGAAAAAACGACTTTTAACTCTCAAGCGAAAATTTATACATAATCCCGATCTCAAGGCTCAATATTTTCGGTTTATCGACGAATATCGTGACTTTGATAGATAGATAGAACTTTATTGACATTTATGTACATTAAGTGGTACATTTATAGTCATAACATAGGCTGAGTAGTGTTCATAAAAGTTAAAAATTCATCCACAGTATAAAAACAATGATTTAAAAGAAATGATTTCGTAAACCTGTGAAAGGTTTTTTGAGACATGTTTTTAATCTGTTTTCGTCTACAAAAATTGTCAAACTTGTTGAACAGACTGATTGTAAGTTTGTTACGTTTGGTTAGGGTAATACGCGAATAAGATTCAACCAGATTTCCAGCATGCCTAGTGTTATATTGATGTATATCAGCATGAGATTGCAAATTACATAAATTGGAATGAACGAGTTGAAACGAATCAAGTAGATATAGGCAGGTCAGTGGTAGAATCTTATACCTGACAAATATCTCCTTGCTGGGAGCTAACATAGGGACACCCGCAAGTAGACGAACAGCTGCTTTTTGTAACACAAAAACTCTATACGAACCACTAGAGTTGCCCCACAATGGCACACCATAGGTTAAATTACCATGTATTAATGAAAAATAAACCATTTTCATTACATTATTAGTGACAAATGGTCTTATCTGTCACATAAAGATTATCTGCGTAGCTAGTTTTCAACATAGTTTATTGATATGAGGTATCCAAGTTAAACCAGGGTCAAGGGTAATATCAAGCAAATTAACTGGTTCAGACTTCTCTGAATTTTTACTAGTTGTAAAAGTTATGAAGTTTGTTTTACTAATATTTAATTTTAGATTATTTGCCGAAAACCAGTCATTCGCGGGATTTAGACTGTCTCTGCTGTTCTTGTCACGGGTTAACAAGGTTGTATCGTCGGCAAAGAGTATACAAGAAGCATTACGAATGTTAACAGGTAAGTCATTGATATAAATAAGGAATAGTATAGGCCCTAAGACCGAACCTTGAGGGACACCAGCCTTAACCGGTATTAAAGCAGATTCACAGTCATTGAGACACGCATATTGCCGTCTGTCAGTCAAGTATGATTGGAATAATTGCAATGCTTTGCCACGAATTCCGTAGTATTCTAATTTTACTAGCAGTATTTCTAAATTTACGCAGTCAAAAGCCTTAGACAAATCACACATAATTGCATGTGTGGGATTACCTTGATCAAATCCCTCAACTATTTGATCTAATATAGCTAATAAGGCTTTGATAGTAGAAAGATTTTTCCTAAATCCAAATTGAGATATGAGATCAATTTTTCTTTAATTAATATTTCAAATATTTTAGAAATTACAGGAACAATGGATATTGGTCTATAGTTGTCAAGTTTATTAATATCTCCTTTTTTTATGAATAGGAAGTACTTTAGTTATTTTAAGACAGTCAGGCCAAACCGCCTCATTAAAAAACTTATTGAATAATATGGTCAAAAGTGCAACAAGAAACTCAAGCGAGGTTTTTACCATGATACTACTAATTCCATAATAATCTAAAGAGCTGGTATTTTTCAATTTCAAAATAGCCTGGCGTACATCTGACTCAATAATAGCAGAAGCAAAAAAAGATGATGATATTTTAGGCAAATTGTGGAGGAATATGGCGGGATTTACGCCTTGATTTCCAATTGACTTGGCAATAATATCAGAAACACAATTTCACTTACTTGTTTGTTGTGTTTGTTTCTCTTACTTTCATTTTAATAGCAGCCAATACTTCATTTGTAAATCCAGGTGTTCCATCTATAGATCTGTACCACTCAGAAATTGTTGTTGTATGTGGCAAAGCCATGTTAAAACTTCTTGCATAATTATAAGCATCTGTTGAATAAATGATGATTTATCCAAGAGCTAATAAAAAAAATTGGATTGACAGAGAAGTAATATTATCAAGTCAAAATTTGAGGGATTTGTATGGACTGAAAATGAAAAATCCAGATCTAGTTACTCTGTATAAAAATGCAAAAAGAAAGCATTTAAATTTATTATCTTTTAAGAAAAAAAAATATTATCAAAATAGAGTTGCTAGTAGCAACAATAATACTAAGACTTTGTGGAATGTGGTTTCAGATTTAACTGGAAAAAGTCAAAAACATAAACTTAATGTTGAAATCAAAAAAGATGATCAGATACTAACAGATCCTCATGTTATAGCAAATGAATTTAATAACTTTTTTGTGCAAACGCCTGCTGAACTTGTAAAAAAGATACCGCCTGTTGCCGATGATTATTTATTTCTCGAAGAAAATTACTACAATAACAATTCTATGTATTTATATCCATTTTCGGAAGAAGAATTATTTTGTTTACTTAATAATAAATTAAAAAATAAGGTATCCTTCGGAGAGGATGAAATCCCTTTGTTCCTATTGAAAAAAATATTAAGATCAATATTGTATCCCATTACTTACCTAATAAATATATCATTTGGGTCGGGCAAATTTCCGCAACAGTTTAAGAACAATAAGATTGTGCCTTTGCATAAGAAGAATGATGTATCTTTAATAAAAAACTATAGACCTGTATCTATTCCTGACAGTTTCTCAAAATTTTTTGAATATGCTTTTTCAGATCGGCTACAGAATTTTTTAGACAGAAGTAATATAATTACAAATCATCAACATGGTTTTCGTCCACATAGATCTACTACTACTGCCATGTTTTCTTTTTATAATAAGATTATGGAATGTATGGACGCAGGAGAAAGCCCAGTCGCAGTATTCTGTGATTTAAGTATGGCTTTTGATTGTGTTAATCATGAAAAATTGTTGGAGATTCTTAATATGTATGGTATCAGAGGTGTCCCTTTGGACTGGCTAACTTCATTTTTGAGTAACCGCAAACAGTTCGTTTGTTTTCAAGATACGCGGAATAATTTGATAAATTTTCGATCCAATCCAATAAATGTTAAACGGGGTGTACCTCAAGGCTCCATACTGGGACCTATATTGTTTATACTGTATATTAACCAAATTACTTCAGTCTTGTCAAATTGTTATTTTACTGCTTACGCTGACGATATATCAATAATTATATCAGATAAAAATGATAACCTTTTAACAGAAAAATGCAATAATATATTAAATGATGTCGTAAATTTTTTCAATCGTCACGATTTATTTTTTAATTCAGAAAAAACTGAATTGTTGCGTATTCATACTTACCAGAGAAAAGTTGAAGATATATCTCTAAATATTTATGACACTGTATTAACTAATTCATGTGATTCTATAAGTTTCTTAGGTCTATATTTAGATAAAAACTTAAATTGGAATTCACACTGTGAAAAAATCATAGCTACTTTGAATAAATTAAGATATGTTTTTATTAACTTACGATGTGTCTTTGAAATAAAACAATTATTGAATGTTTATTATGCAAAGGTTGAGTCGGTATTGAGATACGGAATATATTTTTGGGCCATTTCTACAAACAGTCAAAAAGTTTTTATTGCACAAAAACGTATTATTCGATGTATTGCTAATATAAATCTAAATGAGACATGTAGACCTTTTTTCAAAAAGTATGGTATATTAACGTTGACCTGTTTATACATTTTTGACATATGTAATTATGTTTTCAGTAAATCAAGTTCTTTTAATTTGAATGAGAATGTTCATGCTCATGATACGCGACAAAGAAATCATTTCTATTTACCGTTTGCAAAATTAAATATGACTAAGAATTCACCTAATTGCATTGGATTAAAGATATTTAATAAAGTACCTCATTGTATAAAGTCTTGTCGTAGTCAAACTGAATTCAAACAGATGTTGAGAGGTTACCTGATTGAAAATGTTTTCTATTCTTTAACTGAATATTATAATTCTGTAAACTAGTTTTGTATTGTATATATTAATTTTTGTACTTTGTTGGTGTTTTTTGGAGTGTATTTTTACTTCCAACTCTTGTGACTATTCCCATACAATGTAATATTGTCTCAGTGGAAAATAAATTAAAAAAAAAAAAAGCTTAACGTTAAGGCAAACGACCTAAGCTCAGGTGAGTACTTTTTACGAGATTGTCATTTTCTTGATCTTTAACAGATTTCACCTAACATTCCAGGTGCTGATTCCTAAAAATCATTGACCTAGTAGTAGTTTATAAGGTCCATGCTAAAAATACGTATTGTTTATTTAAACATGAATGATACATTGAGCAGTTTCTGTTGTCATATTTCCTTTTCAAAAATTTCAGAAGAGAATTAAGGCTACAAATTCTGGCTTTTAGACGACTCTTTGTCTGCTGCAAATTTTGGATCTTCATTGTTTGCATTTTTATTTTTTCTACAAATACTCCAATTTTTTTTGCTCTTTTTGGACTATCCATGTCAGAAGTATGGCATTCTCCAAAATATCGTGGATAAAGCCTTTTCCTAAAAATGATGAATTACACAGCCGCAGAAAAAAAGAAAAGTAGTCTGTACTTTTCATGCGACATATGTTATCAGTAGTATTTTTGCATCCTGATCACAAATCCGGTGTCAGAATTGAGCTATCACATCACTGGAATTTCCTAACCTCAAAAAACAGGTCAAAAATAGCAAAAATTCACGAAAAAGTGCTAGGAAAATTAGAAAAATTGTTTTTTTCTATATTCAAATATTCATTTATATAGTTAAGACCTCGCCGAACGTGAATTAGCGGTAAAAATTGATGGTTTTTTTTCTAACCTCAAAAAAACGGGTCAATTAATCAGATCTAGATACATACATCTGGAATAGATAATCACAGCCACACAAAAAAAGAAAAGTAGTCTTTCCTTTTCATGCGACATATGTTATCTGTAGTATTTTTGCCTTCTGATCACGAATCCTGTGTCAGAATTGAGCTATCACATCACAGGAATTTGCTAACCTTAAAAAACAGGTAAAAAATAGCAAAAATTCATGAAAAAGTGCTAGGAAAAATACAAAAATTTTTTTTCTATTTTCAAATGTTCATTTATATAGTTAAGACCCCGCCTAACGTGAATCCGCGGTCAGCATTAATGGTTCTTTTTCTAACCTCAAAAAAAACGGGTAAATTTAAAGTCAGATATCACGAATTTTCAAAAAATAACAAATTCGCGTCAAATTTGGTATACTGGGGTTTTCGGGGTCGCTGATCACGGATCCGAGGTCAGTTTTTGCAAAATTCAAGAGGGCGGATCCAAGATGGTCGACCAAATTTTCAAAAAATAACAGATTTGCATCAAATTTGGTATAAAGGGGTTTTCGAGGTCACTGATCACGAAGTCGAGGTCAATTTTGCAAAACTTAAGATAGCGGCCGACCAAATTTTCAAAAATAACATTCGCGCCAAATTTGGTATACGGGGGTTTTCGAGGTCACTGATCACGAATACGAAATCAGAATTACAAAATTCAACCCGTGAATAGATCTTTTACAGAAAAAAGAACAAGATATAGCCGAAAAAAAGTAGATTAACACATGATTGGGTACTCAGGTTATAAAGTAAAATATTGTGACGCACTTTTCCTCGGTTCTCTCTCTATGGATCTTTCGGTGTAAATTTTTATTACTTTTAACTATGGTGTGTACACCCCCTGTAATTTAATTTTTCGGAAAGGTTTTCTATTCCTCGGACTGGACTCTAAACGGTAATGTTAGTTAATAACTTATATAGTCGGTTTTAATCTCGGGCGCCAGTTTCTCTAAATTTTACGTGGGGGAAACTCCACGTAACCCTTACCCTCGGTTTAGAGTAAAGTGCACAGGTAGCTACAGTGAAGAAAATAAATTCCAGGGGTCAAATGAATTTCTTTTAGGAGAAAACGGCAGAGAGTACGGCAGAGAGTAGTTTTCTCAGTGTAGTTTTATTTTAAATATGAAATTTAACGGGAGCTCTACAAAACGATATCAGCGTTTTTGCTGGTTCGGAATGTTATCGTTTTACCTCGACGGTGAAAGAAATAAACCTATTAAGTTTTACTAGATTTATTCACACAGGGAAAATATTAATACTTATTACAAATACATATAGTGTCAATTTTTATTCCTACCCACTACTAAACGACTGAAATTATTTACAAGTTTCTTAACAATAATTATATACAAATTCAGTGTGAAAGAGACAAAATTAAAAAGTTATGACTCTGGGTTTTTTACCATTTTACTTATCACCTTAGAAAAGAAATAAATATTTGTAAACGGGATCGAAATAAAATATTTATTACTCTACAATCGTAGACGGTTTTTATGTACAAAGGAAAAGGTGATTTTAGACGGTCTGATTAAAATATTTATAGACGTTTTTTACTGGTCCCCGCTGATTCTGAAAATAAACCAAAATTTATTCGGAATTATTTCGGACTTATTTTAAACAGGCGGGCGGTCAAATATCGGTATAATGGCCTAGCAAGCAATGCAAAATTAGTAAGCGGAATGCGGTAAGCGGTAAGCGATAGCAATAACCAGCGAAGAAAGCCCAAGCGGTGCAAGGCGGAAAGATAGGATGGTGAAACGGGATCCGAAGTATCTCGCCTTACAATTCGTACTAGCCTTTAAGCTTTATACGTCCTGGTGGCCGATGGTGTCGGACTCTCTGTATACAACGCTTCTCGGTCTGATGGGTATACACGCCGACCAGGGAGAAGCGTACGGATACTATATGGAACGACCCGGAGATTGGGTGGGCACGCCGAACCTCTAGGTCTTGGTTCACATATCCCCTATTACCCAGCGTACATCAAGGTGCGGGACACCAAGCAACGCTGTAGTAAACACGACGGCTTCGTCAGGATTGGGTTTAACACGCCGAATCCAACGATTGCACTGTCGTGCGGGTTGAGACGGACGGTGGAATTTGTGTGTGGGTTACCAAGAATATTCTTCTCGGGCCCACAGTAATTCCACACTTAAAGTGTACAAATCTTTTCGGACTTGTACCCGGTTGGAACGGATAATAATAAGGAAAATAATTCTTACTAGGTTCACTGGTTATTCTGGGCTGGCTTCGGTGGAGAGTTCTTGCTGGCGGTGGACGTCTGTTCGGTGTTGAGTTCTGGATACGAACTGTCGGTTTCGGGGAATGTCGAGGACTTTTGTTGCCCAAATCCCCACCGGATTGACACCAGTCGTGGTGGGACCTCCACGTGACCAACGGCTTGTCAGAGTGGGGTATCGGCCGGTCGGACCCGCAAGCGGATATTTGATATATATGTATAAAAATCAATAATTCTCGCCGCCGGGGTAAAATAATCGGAAATAAAAAGAAATATTTTTAAATTCAGACAATAAAAATCAAAAATAAAACAGGTTCATTACAATATTACAAAATGAATTTCGCAATTCTGACCTCGAATACGTAATCAGCGACCCCGAAAACCTCCGTATACCAAATCTGCTGCGATTATGTTATTATTTGAAAATTTAGTCGGCCATTTTGGATCCGCCAGTTTGAATTTTGCAAAATTGACTTCGGATCCGTAGTCAGCGACCCCGAAAACCCCCGTATACCAAATTTGCTGCGATTCTGTTGTTTTTTGAAAATTTGGTCGGCCATATTGGATCCGCCATCTTGAATTTTGCAAAATTGACCTCGGATCCGTGATCAGCGACCCAGAAAACCCCCGTATACCAAATTTGGCGCGAACCTGTTAGTGTTTGAAAATTCGTGATATCTGACTTTAAATTGACCCGTTTTTTTGAGGTTAGAAAAAGAACCATTAATGCTGACCGCGGATTCACGTTGGGCGGGGTCTTAACTATATATAAATGAACATCTGAATATAGAAAAAAAATTTTTTGTATTTTTCCTAGCACTTTTTCATGAATTTTTGCTATTTTTTACCTGTTTTTTGAGGTTAGCAAATTCCTGTGATGTGGATAGCTCAATTCTGACACAGGATTCGTGATCAGGAGGCAAAAATACTACAGATAACATATGTCGCATGAAAAGGAAAGACTACTTTTCTTTTTTTGTGTGGCTGTGATTATCTATTCCAGATGTATTTTATACAGGGTGATTCAAAAAACCGCTGACAGACTTCTAGGGTAGATAATACATAAAAAATTAAGACGATAAGTTTTAATAAACATAGGGTCGCAAATGCCTCCTTAACGAGATACAGGGCGTCAAAGTTTCTGTAAAATTAAACATTGTCTGCAATAATTCCAAAATGCCTGAACATTTCTATTTCAAATTTGCTATGCGTAGTTAGCACCTTAAGACCAATGTTTGATGTACTGCTCAAAATTTTATGAGCAGCAGTGTCGTAGAGACGGGGTCAACGTGACCCTTTTTTAAAAATATTTTCTACGCCACTGCTAATTTTGTCAAACGGGCACTATTTTCGTGTAAAGTGTTCAATTGTCTATCGAATTGGTCTCTTGCAAAATTTGGATTAAAGCAACCATTTTTAAGAGAAACACCTTTGTAGAAAATTTGTAAATCCAATTTTATTTTCATTCATTTTAGTTTCGCATAGTAGGCTTGTGCTATTCAAAATAAAATTAAACATCGCCTGTCACTAATGTCAATGTGTACAAGTGAGTTAAGTAAACTAGATTATAAGCTTCTTTTTGTCATTTTTACGCTTTAATTTTAC
>NW_019417908.1:17980-32168 GCF_000390285.2 Anoplophora glabripennis
CATAAACATGACACTACCCCCGGGGTTTACACAGACGAGCCGGCGAAGCAAGAAGAGCGCCAGAAGAAAGGGCCCTAGCCGGCGGGGCCCAGCCAGGACAAAAGGAGGTCCCACAAAGCGCCTACACCGGCCGCATTTGCGGTCGGGGTAGACGACGGATGGGGCCCACCTACGAAGGCTGTCCAGGCCTACACGAGATGAGGCAGGATAAAGAGGGATAATCCCCCTCGATCCCAAATCATTGAGGCCAATTTCTAGCCATAGAATAATGGCGCGAGTTGATATTTACTCATGTACAAATTTTTAAATTTTTATCTTTAGCCGATTTAAAGATAACTAAGGAAAACCTTTTGGAAAGTAACAACTTCAACAAACTGTATTTCGAAAACAGGGCGTCTAAGAAAAAATCTTTACATGAACTACCCCTATTATTTTCCCATGAGAAACTTGCACACAAGTTTTTTTGAAACATGAACGGGACACCCTGTATTTCAGAAAGATCTGTAGCCTTATTTGTAGTAGATAACAAGCCTGATTGAGCACTCAGTGTCGATGACGATGAACATGTGGTTATATTTTCTGGTTTTTGCTGCGGCAAATGCAATGACTGTTCCGTAGGAACATCATTTAGAGAAATATTTTCCTTATTAGAACTGTCTGATCTATAAAAATTAAATAAAAAGGTAGAGGTACTAGGCAACTGTAAAGGCTGTATATTTTAATCAATATAAAAGTTATTTTACCTGCTGTAAGTAGAAGTTATTATTGGAATAACTGTCTCTCGCAAGTACTTTATACCTGATGGCTTTGTCAGAAAATCATTAATCGCAAAATGATCAGAACAAACAAAAATGTTGTCGGTAATATTGATATCACCTAGGGAGAGCTTCCACAAGTTTCCCCTTCCAGATTCTTAGGAAATCTAAAAAATACAGGTGTTACTCATAATATACTTATAATATTGTACATGTGCAACAAGCACCTGACACCAAAATATATGTGCAAAACACCTGACACCAAAATATATGTGCAAAAAACGATCCAAACTTGCACTAAAAGAAAAACCTATTTTTGCCAGGAATATGTAATTGTTTTCCCGTTAGCTCTCCACCCTGTGACCAAATTTCTACACCCCAATACTACAACCGTCGGGCAGCTGCTTACCCAAGGACTATTCCCCTTTGGGCACCAATAAGATCGCGGCTCCTGATTTTAGACTACTGTTCGTATCTTCGCCCTGGCTTTCTCCTGGTTGGTTGTCGAGCGGCTGACAGACACCTGGATTCGGCTCTGGCTAAAGTCGAAGCAAAAAACTTCTTGCAGAGACTTCTTATTAGCGGGGATGAGTCAGGCGGTTGTGAGAAATCAAACCTCGCATTGATTTAATACTAACTATATATTGAATAATGTTCAGAGAGACAGTCTAATCGCTGCCGCTTTGTCTAGGATAACTTTACAAGCTAAATCAAAGAAAAAGAACAAATTGCTACTTGGTACACTTATTGAATAATGTTCAGAGAGACAGTTGTTAACTGGGCTTTTTTTTTCCCTTTGATTTGCACGGCTAGCTTGAAACTCTATCTCTATATTTGTCTTAAATTTCATACAAAATGGTTTTTTGAGTGATTCTTAGCTATTCTTTGTCAAAAAAGTATGTTTGAGTAAAGTTGAAAATTATTGTTAAAGTTGAATAAAAGTTGAAATATTAATAAAAAATGCAAAAAGAGTTAATAAAATTTGTTATGAATGTAAAATCTAGACTCTTTATGAAAGTTTATAACAGTTTTATAATTATCAGGGTAGGTTTATAAATGCCAGGGCGCCATGATATCTTTAGATACCAAAATAGTTTGTACTTAGAAAGAAAAATAAAGTTTTGTGGGACACAAATATGAAGTATGATAAAGTTATGTAAATTGACTAGAAAATTTATAACAAAAATGACAATAACTAACGATGACTGACAATAACTGACAAGTAAAGCCACTTACCTTGTGTCGGCTTAACTTGTAGGTTGACCTCTGATCTCTGGTTGACTCTAGTTGAGTTTGGCAGCTTGTAGTTCAGCAATATTTCGTGTAATCCGAGTTTTGGCACTTCACTTCACTTAGGGAAGGACTAAAAAGGATTGTAGGAATGAAACACTGAATTTATGGCTTTAACACACTAATTCTCAAGTTAAGAGACAGAAGAAGGACGCTGACTACGTGAGAGCGTGACGTTGCACTTTCGTAGAGTAGTTTTGACTTGTAGTTTGATTATTGTAGTTTAGTAATTGAACTTTGTCGAAGTATGATGGATTTATTGATTAATAACGTTGTTAGATGTCGTAGAATGTTGTACAGAATGTATCTGTATGGAAAATGTAGATAGAAAGTAGAATTTGATTTGATTTGCGTAGGAATGCTGGATCAAGATAAATGTTCGGAGATTAGACAAAACTGGTTCAGTTCATTCAAGCACGTTGATTAAAGTTTCACTTAACTTTATGTGTTGGATGTAAAGATTAGAGTTGCACTAAGTTCGTAGATTTATCGTTGATTCGTTGCACTTGGTTTTAAAGATTTATATTTATAAGATTATTATTAGATTACGTTGAGATTGATTTGAGAAACTAGTAGTTAAACGAGTCACTGCGTCGTTTACTAAAAGCAAGTGATAAAGATAAAAAGTATAATGGATAACTAACAAAACCGAATTCCCTTGTTCGATCACGCACTTGTGATGAAGTTTTCGTAGATTGATAATTGTTATTATGTTGTAGGCAAAATATTGATTTAAGAAACTAATAGCTGAACGGGTCGCTACGTCGCCAACTAAAAGCAAATGATAAAAACAAACAGATATAATGGATAACTAAACAAAACCGGGTTCTTCTTAAAGTGATTCTTGCTCGGGTATTTATGCTTTCTACCGCTGTAACCCTAGGCTCCGCCTCTCGCTCATTTCGCGAACTCTGGCTTCCTATTGGTTAACCTGGCTCATATAAAAGTGAAGCTTGAAAATTTGACTTTAATTCCATTTCAGGCACGCTCGATCGTAGACCTGATAACACCCCCCTTCCTTCGAAGTGTCCTTCTTCGTCGAATTTAACTTTAAAATCAGAAAATTTATTGAGAATTTTTTCGAAACACCCTGTATAATGAACATAAAAATCGATTTTTTAAATAAATTGTACAAATATGTTCATGTAAACAAAATTGGTTGTGGTGTCGCAAACACCCTGTATATCTTAACCTAGTTACAAAATTTTCATATCCCCCTGTAGGATATAGTGGAATACATAAATAAACAAATAAATGCAATAAATGTGTGTCAATGGGACACGAGAACAAATAGTAAAATATCTGTTGTAAATAGTCTGTAATACATATATAAGTTTTTAGAGCAACATCCCTAATCACCAGAAACACTACACTCGTCAAAAGGCTCTTTCGCGAACTCGTCACTGTTTCGCGCACTCGATGATGATGCTGGTGGTTGATCCCTCATCTCGATCTGGGTACGGCGTCGATGTCGGCGAAGTGGATGAACTGTGTCACTAGGTCGAAAAATACGACTAGATATGATGTTTGGTGGATCGGTGATTTCGATAAGTGGGTTTTGCGTTGAGATGACAGTGTTGGTTTGGGGATTAGTTATATTGGAAAAGTTAGAATTGTTTTGGGGGAGTTGATTGCAAGTAAAGTGAAGTATGTGTACTTCTGGGTTCGTCGGGTATATTGATCGCTTTCAATATTTAGATCGGGTAAATCTTGATGCACTGGTCGGAGATCGTCGATATGTACTTGTGGTTTACTGCCATTTTTTTCAATTTCGTATATAACATTGGAAATTTTATCCGTAATGATAAATGAATGTGATTCGGGATAGACTAATCTATCGTCTGTAATGTCGGGTCGAATTTCTGTGTTAGACGGATTTCGACTTCAAAAATCCGCAAGTTCGTTTGATTTACCAGAACAATGTACAATATCATAAGAGTATTCTTGTAAGAGAAGTGACCAACGTGTCAGTTTAGCGCGAGAGTCTTTTTGCTTGTCTAACCACAATAAAGCTCTATTATCCGTTCTAAGTAAAAATCTGGAGTCTTCTAGATATATACGATATTTCTTAATTGCCCAAATAATTGCTAAGCACTCTTTCTCATTTATATGATACTTAACTTCAGTAGGGTTCAAAGTGGAACTTGAATAGGAAATAATATGTTTTTGGCTTGCATCGCCTTCCTGATACGATACTGAACCTATACCTGTCTCGGAGGCATCGGTCTGTAATATGAATTTTTTGGAAAAATCTGGTCTGTGTAAAACAAGAGGTTTTGAAATTTCTTCTTTTATTTTTTCGAACGCAATCTGACAAGATTCGTCCCAATGAAATTTTTGATTTTTACGTAATAAGTTAGTAAGTGGTCTTAATAATTCTGAAAGATTTTTTACATATTCTCTAACCCAGTTACACGTTCCGATAAAACTTTGAAGTTGTTTTTTATTTTTTGGGGTAGAAAAATTCTGAATAGAAAATATATGTTTCGTTTGAGGCGTAGTGGTGTTTTCACATATATAATGTCCTAGATAATTTAATTTTGATTTAGCGAAAAAACATTTGTCTAGAGAAATTTGGAGTTTGTGTATACTAAAACGCTCTAATACTAATCTAATGTGAGTAAGATGTTCAGAAAAAGTATCACTGTATATTATTACGTCGTCTAAATAGCAACTTACAAATTTTTGTATATAACCAACGAGAACTTCTCTAGTCATAAGTGTTTGAAACGTACGTGGAGCGGATTTAAGTCCAAATGGGAGAACAGTAAATTGGTATGATGCGCCATCGTGAGTTGTAAATGCAGTATATTTCTTAGAATTTTCCTCGAGAGGAATTTGCCAATAACCTGTGCGCATGTCCAAAGTGGTAAAGAATTTTGCGTTTCCGAAATTTTTTAAAGTTTCATTAATTTTTGGTAATGTAGTAGGTTCATCAAGAGTAATTTTATTTAATGATCTGAAATCCACACAAAAACGTGGTTTTTTGCCTGGTCGTTCTACTATAACAGGCGGTGAACTGTATTCTGAAAAACTAGGTTCAATGACACCTAACGAAAGCATTTCGCGGATTTGTTCGGTAATAATTTTCTTTTTTTCAGGTGAGGCCGGATATGGTTTTTCTTGAATAATTTTATTTTCTTGAATATTAATTTTATGTGTAATCGTAGACGTAGTACATTGCGTGGGTTGTATAGAAAAAAGTTCGTTAAAATTTGTTAAAAGATTTTGTTCTATTTGTTCGTCAGATAAATTAATTTTACAATTTTCTTCTAAAACTTGTAATGTATCGAGTTTCCAGTAGACAGTTTCTCTAACATGAGTACCAAAATACATGCACTTAAGTTGATAGTTGAGTATTGCATTTTCTTGTGTGAAAAATGGAGCACCTATTATTAGTTTTTCGTTAAGGTCTGATATAACATGAAAATCTACTTCGATAATAATTTGTCCTGTTTCGATTTGTAATCTTACACAACCTTTTGAAAGTATTAACTTATCTCCGCTAGCAAGTGAAAACGCGTGAGTTCCGGATATGCGTGGAGTGTCTGAAGGAATTTCGCTTTCTTTTATCAAATTTTTCGCACTGCCTGGATCTAAAAAAGCTAAACGTTTTTTGTTATTTAATATTACGTCTATGCGCGGAATAATTGGCTTTAATTCGGTAGATTGATTTTTAATAGAAGACATGGAATAAATAGGCGTAGGATCGTGATCTGACATAATTTCGTCTGTATTCGAAAGTTCAGTGAAAAGTGAATTTAAATTATAATCGGGGATTTCTTCTAAATTTTTTGAAACTTTGTCGGACTGTGAACATAATTTTGACGATGTATTAAAATTTTGTTGCGAAATTTTTTGAAACTTGTCACATTCCGACGAGCTAACTAGTTTTTTGACTGAGTTTCGAATTGATTTTCGGGGTTATCTGATTGTTTCATGTCTCGAACGTTATTTGTTTTTTCTTGTCTAAATGGGTTTTGTGGACATTGATAGTGGAAATGTCATTCCCTACAAAAACGACATGGGGTACGTGGTTTGAAATTTTCACGGTACTGTGGACGATTCTGCGGTACATTTTCTTGGACGTTTTGTGAATTAGTTGAAATTTGTGGTTTATTAAAATTTTGCATTTGACTTGGTGGACTTGATATTTGCTGTACAGTTCTAGGTTCATCGTTTAAAAAATTTCGTGGTTGATTTTTAAAATTTTGGAAAGAAGGTCGAAAATTCGAAACTTCGTTATTATTATTAAAATTTTGATTTCGTGTTGGTTGATTTGCTGAAATATTTGTCGACTGTTGTGAATTTTGATGATTATTGGTATTTTCAGAAAAATTTGGAATGCGGAATGCTTGTCTGTTATTCGGAAAATGAGTTGAAAAATTTTGAAAATTTCTGACATTTTGGCGATTCAAATTTGGATTATTTATACGTGTGTTATTTCGTTTGCTATACTCGGACATTTCTTCTAAGTCGTGTTCTGCGTTTATGACGGCATCTTGGAATTCTTCTAGATCAAAAAATTTTGCGCCGCGAAGACTATACCTAAGTTCTGGTTTAAGTTTTTCGTAAATGACTGTAATTTGAACTTTGTCTGAACATTCTGGTTGTATACGAGCGAATAAATTTCTTTTATTGGTAATGAATGCGGTAGCTGACTCTAATTCACCCTGTGTATCACCGTACAATTTTGCAGTGATGCTGGCTATTTTTTCTAGTGAGTTAAATGTGCGAATTAGGCGATTTTCGAAAGAAACATAAGTGTCCCTAGAGTATTTTCTACACTCATGCCATCTTTTCGCTTCACCTCGTAACAAACTTTCTGCAAATGAAATTTTTTCGGAATTTTCGGTTATATTTGATTGAATAAAATATGTATTAAGTTTTTCTAAGAACCATTCAGGATCTTCGTGATCTAAACCTGAAAATGTACATGTAGGTGGGAGAATACGTTTTTCGTTTCTAATGCGTGAAAATTGATCTGTAATATTGGCTAAAACATTTGTAAATTCGCTGGTTATTCTGAAGAGAGCTTCTTCAGTGACTGACCTGTCGTTCATGGTTACGGTAGAAGTTAAAATTGTGTTAGGATTTGTGGTATTTTCCATTTTTGGATTAAATTTAAAATTTTCGTAACTTGACTCAGATTCGTGACTCGAAATATTATCTATAACTATGTAATTTTCCTCTCCAACTTTCAACATTTTCTTAAACTAGGTATAAGAACGTTTATATCAAGAATGTGTATGAAACGTAAAACAAATATTTGGTTTTTAGGTACGTGAATTCGACTTATATTTCCTTAATCTAAGATTCGTGATCGAGCCTCGCGTTGTGGCGACATGTTAACCGGGGTCTTTTTTTCCCTTTGATTTGCACGGCTAGCTTGAAACTCTATCTCTATATTTATCTTAAATTTCATACAAAATGGTTTTTTGAGTGATTCTTAGCTATTCTTTGTCAAAAAAGTATGTTTAAGTAAAGTTGGAAATTATTGTTAAAGTTGAATAAAAGTTGAAATATTAATAAAAAATGCAAAAAGAGTTAATAAAATTTGTTATGAATGTAAAATCTAGACTCTTTATGAAAGTTTATAACAGTTTTATAATTATCAGGGTAGGTTTATAAATGCCAGGGCGCCATGATATCTTTAGATACCAAAATAGTTTGTACTTAGAAAGAAAAATAAAGTTTTGTGAGACACAAATATGAAGTATGATAAAGTTATGTAAATTGACTAGAAAATTTATAACAAAAATGACAATAACTAACGATGACTGACAATAACTGACAAGTAAAGCCACTTACCTTGTGTCGGCTTAACTTGTAGGTTGACCTCTGATCTCTGGTTGACTCTAGTTGAGTTTGGCAGCTTGTAGTTCAGCAATATTTCGTGTAATCCGAGTTTTGGCACTTCACTTCACTTAGGGAAGGACTAAAAAGGATTGTAGGAATGAAACACTGAATTTATGGCTTTAACACACTAATTCTCAAGTTAAGAGACAGAAGAAGGACGCTGACTACGTGAGAGCGTGACGTTGCACTTTCGTAGAGTAGTTTTGACTTGTAGTTTGATTATTGTAGTTTAGTAATTGAACTTTGTCGAAGTATGATGGATTTATTGATTAATAACGTTGTTAGATGTCGTAGAATGTTGTACAGAATGTATCTGTATGGAAAATGTAGATAGAAAGTAGAATTTGATTTGATTTGCGTAGGAATGCTGGATCAAGATAAATGTTCGGAGATTAGACAAAACTGGTTCAGTTCATTCAAGCACGTTGATTAAAGTTTCACTTAACTTTATGTGTTGGATGTAAAGATTAGAGTTGCACTAAGTTCGTAGATTTATCGTTGATTCGTTGCACTTGGTTTTAGAGATTTGTATTTATAAAATTATTATTAGATTACGTTGAGATTGATTTAAGAAACTAGTAGTTAAACGAGTCACTGCGTCGTTTACTAAAAGCAAATGATAAAGACAAAAAGATATAATGGGTAACTAAACAAAACCGGATTCCCTTGTTCGATCACGCACTTGTGATGAAGTTTTCGTTACTTGTCGTAGATTTTGATTATTATTAAATTGTAGGCAAAAGATTGATTTAAGAAACTGATAATTGGACGAGTCGCTACGTCGCCAACTAAAAGCAAATGATAAAGACAAAAAGATATAATGGGTAACTAAACAAAACCGGATTCGTCTTAAAGTGATTCTTGCTCGGGTATTTATGCTTTCTACCGCTGTAACCTTAGGCTCCGCCTCTCGCTCATTTCGCGAACTCTGGCTTCCTATTGGTTAACCCTGTCCATATAAAAGTGAAGCTTGAAAATTTGTCTTTAATTTTATTTCAGGCACGCTCGATCGTAGACCTGATAACACAGTCTAATCGCTGCCGCTCTGTCTAGGATAACGTTACAAGCTAAATCAAAGAAAAAGAACCAAATGCTACTTGGTACATATATTAAATAATGTTCAGAGAGACAGTCTGATCGCTGCCGCCCTGTCTAGGATAACGTTACACGCTAAATCAAAGAAAAAGAACAAAAATGCTACTAGGTACACTTACCAAAACTTCCGAAACAGAATCCTCTAAGAAACACGAAACAGAATGGCACCCACCGTGCACAGTACACTTCGTCGCGGTCGCCACAACTTTACTAAAATAAAAACCCACAACTAAATCCCAGTTGACTTGTAATTAATTCCCGACTTCAACCGTCGGATGCCCGTGACTCTATAGTCCCCGGACTATTGCCTTGATTCCCGCTGATCGTTCCGAAACCCGACTTCTGACTAGAAAAATATTGCCCAAAACAAGACCTAGTGCCCTGCACTAGAAAATAAACTTCCAATTTCGCGAGCCCCGCAACGACTTTGGACTCCCAGAGTCCTGAACGGCTTTCGGATCCCAGATCCAAGCAATAATCCCTCGATTCCCGGAGCCCCGCAACGACTTTGGACTCTCAAAGTCCTAAACTACTTTCGGATTCCGGATCCTCGCAACACTCTCGATTCCCGGAGCCTCGCAACGACTTTGGACTCCCAGAGTCCTGAACGACTTTCAGATCCCAGATCCACGCAATAATCCCTCGATTCCCGGAGCCCCGCAACGACTGACTAGTCTTCCTTCAAAGTCTTAAGCTCCCGCCGCCGCCGCCATTATTCCATGGCTAGAAATTGGCCTCAATGATTTGGGATCGAGGGGGATTATCCCTCTTTATCCTGCCTCATCTCGTGTAGGCCTGGACAGCCCTTCGTAGGTGGCCCCATCCGTCGTCTACCCCGACCGCAAATGCGGCCGGTGTAGGCGCTTTGTGGGACCTCCTTTTGTCCTGGCTGGGCCCTGCCGGCTAGGGCCCTTTCTTCTGGCGCTCTTCTTGCTTCGCCGGCTCGTATGTGTTCTTAAGCTCCCGATTTTCCAATATTTTAACCCCGTCCTGTATTCTAAAGCTCTCCTATATTAAAACATGGTCGAATCGATCCCACCAATCAATTATTAAATTTTTCCGATAAATTATTCCCACTTAAGTGTTTTTGTCTTCTATCATAAAAAGAGGGTGTAAACTATCTAAGTATACCGTCGGCCATTACTAAAAAAGGCGTAACTTTTCCTTTCTGCAAACTGCAGCTTTTTCTCCAAGACCCCGAAAGTTCCCAGGAACAGTTATCTTTCCTAAAACTGTTAAATTGACAGATTTCGAATGAGTCGTGTTAATGATAAAACTAATACCCAATATCCGGTGAAATAACGATAACTTTAGAAGTTTGTTTATTTTAAATCACGCCGAGATGCTTTTTCAAAGCCGCCTTGCGTGAGAACGGCTTCTTTCTCAGCGCACTATACCATCGCCTGTTTCTAGCCCTTGGTTTAACTTAACTAGGTACCTACTATATAGTATGTCTCTATCTACTAGATCTGCGATTTACTACAATATTACTGAAACAAGAAAAAATAAGTTGAACAATTAAAAAATATATCTTCTTAATAATGATTTAGTCAGTATTTTATCACTGCTAATTAAGTACTAAATGTAAAACACCTTTATGTAATTCCTCAAACGCCGCCCATGTTGCTTTTTTACTTACTTGTGGAAAGGCCGCTGCTCGCCCTTTTTAAATAAATCTTTACAAATAAGATACTTTTTAACCATGTCTTAGCACTAAATAAATGTCCATACATAAAAACTACACAACAATAAGACGAAAATGACACACTAAATACAGATAAACTCAAATACGTTAATAGCGGCTACACATTTTTCCTTTGACAGATGTCATCGACAATCATCGAAATGCGGACGTAGCCGGGAATATTAATTCGACCAATAAAAATTTGTGTCTTCTGAGGATCTGATTTATTTATGTACATTCGCAAACAAATACATCCAAAGCTCCTTCTAGTGGTTACAATTCATTGGATATAAACATTATTTTTGTTACAGGTATATTTTTTTGTATTATAAAAAATATAAAAACTGTCCTATAAAATATTTCAAAATATAATTTACAAAATACATACTAAAAAAATGAATCATTTAATAGTTAT
Source organism: Anoplophora glabripennis (assembly GCF_000390285.2). Lineage (NCBI taxonomy): Eukaryota > Metazoa > Arthropoda > Insecta > Coleoptera > Cerambycidae > Anoplophora > Anoplophora glabripennis. The sequence goes on from NW_019417908.1 coordinate 29,079, forward strand.
ATAAAGTAGCTCTAAAAATAGCTGCTACATAATTTTTATATATGATTTTGTAATAATAATTAATAATAATATAAATTGATGAAAGTTAGTAAATTCATTCATCTAAATAATTTTTAAAAATTATTCAAAAGAATTTTTAAATCACTGACGGTTTTATCGATGTCAATACTATACCAAAACTGTCTTCTTTCTTCTCTCATAAGGGGACATAATTTTTTTATGTCCTCTTTTTTTTCTGTACTGATGCCTCTGGCCTTGGTGTGAGGGAATGGTTTTTGTATGCCATCCCTTTCAGGCTTGGCTTTTAAAAAATTTAAAATTTTTGGGTTTGCTGGATCATAAAAGATTTTTTTCCTCGTTCTGCTATTACCATTGTTATATCGGTCAAGTATGGACGAGGCTCCGTTTTCCGTAATTTCGCCTGGGAGCTGTGATCTACCCAATTATAGAAATGCCCAGTTTGCATTTCCAAAACCGTAACTTTTCCGGAATTGGCAGACTGTTCGACAACGTGGAAATTTTTAAAACCGCATGTGCTGCCTTTATACTTGATCGACAGTTCCATCTGATGGTGGGAACTATCTGCACTCATGTATATGTAGCCTGGCTCAAAATACTTTACCCATATTTCCTCTGCTTGTATCGGCTTGTTTATCAGAACTATTTACTATACACTGTGTCCACCTAGTGTGCGTAACTCCAATATCTATGTAGGTTAATAAAATCTATCTTAATTTTTTTCTACAGAGTTGCCTACTTTCCCGAGCTGCACAAAATGAAAATATATTTACATATACAGAGTGTTCAGTTTTTTCTAGGCAGGTATCAATTTAATTTTTTTAAATGGAAACCTATATTTTTTAACCGGTGTGAAGGCAGCAGCCAAAATTAGCAGCTAATTTTCCCGAACTTAGCCGAACTCGCCACGAAGTCAAGGAAGTAAGAACAGTAGGGAACGACTACTACGACTAATTATGCGCGTCAAAAGTAGTGTGATTTCTGATAAATCACTAAAACATGACAAGTTCGACGACAAATTTGAAAATTATGTAGGTACAATTATATCAAAATTATTAAATGAATATTAAATTTGTTTTACTATAATTAATTTACATAAAACCAAATTAAAGAGTTTTCTCTAAAAATTTAAAGCATGTGATATTTAAATAATACTAATGATTTTTAGATTTCTAGTCGCTACTAAAATAATTAGGGTGGTTACTAACCCTTCAAAAGTATCTTCAAACATTTTGTTCCATACGGCCTCCTTAAAATTTTGCAAAGACATCTGCCTTAACATGAATTAGTAATTTTTGGGATGTCCGGCTCGCTAACGAAATTTATTGAAGTATTTTTAATATCAACCTTCTGAAGGGCATCAAACAAAAGATGAATAATTTTTGCGCTTCAGATTCGCTAACCAATATTTTTTCCTCAATAAATAATTATAAAAGTGTCAAATTTAATATTTACTAATGACTTTTAGGTAGTTCGTTCACTGATGAAAAATTTTTGAAGGTACATAGTTAATAATAACCATTCGAACATCCTGTAATATCTTGGCTCGCAGTCATACGATTCGTTTCAAATTTCAGGAGGAGATCAAATTTAATGTAGTCTAATGATTTTTTGATGTCTTGTTCGCTGACAAATTTTTTTGGAGCTAGTTGACATTAACCCTTATTCTAATATCTCTAATCACAGTCATACGATTCGCTTCAAATTTCAGGAGATCAAATTTAATGTATTCTTATGATTTTTTGATGTCTCGTATGACTGTGAGTAGAGATATTAGAATAAGTGTTTCTGAAGGTTAATGTCAACTATCCCGCTCGTTCGGGAATTAAATGTGTACGATGCGGGAAAATTTCGCACAAAAGCTGTCTAAGGAAAATAAACGTAAAATTCCTAGAGGACGACAAGGTAGTATGTTGTGCGGATCTGATTGAGGAACAGATAAGTTCACATGAGCAGGCGGCAGTAGCTGGCAATAATGATGCGTCGGACAATGCTCTATCTGTGACTGACGCTTTAGACATAATAACACTTAAAATTTCTTATTTGGAGGAAATTATTCGCCAAAAGGACCAAATTATTCTCAATCAAAACATCGCAATTAAATCCCTTACGGAGCAGGTCGATTTACTTAAAGAGGGTAAACCTAATACATCTTCCCAGTCTTCAAATGAACGTAACGACATTACAACTGACAACAATACTGCCCACACTGCATTTCAGAGCAGTACAAAAATTAGTAAAAGAACAGTATCGAATGCACTCCACAACGCTCATGCTCGTAATGTTTGTGATTCGCTAATTAATATGGAAAGGGGTATTAATAGGGAAGTTAAACCCAGACATAGACCTAATACCAGAAGTATACTCGTAGGTAATCAGAAAAACTTATTGCAATGCCCATTTAAAGCAGCAGCGACCCCTACATCGATTCGCATGTTCGACTATCATGTGACCAATTTGGACGTTACCACAGACCGGGACGAGTTGCTGAACTATTTAAAAAGTTTTGCTCCAAACATAAAGGTGGAAAAGCTAAACAGCAAGAACCCTACAAGGTATTCTTCCTTCAAATTATCCCTACCCATGGAGGAGTCTTCTGCAGTTACTGACATCAGGATTTGGCCTAGCGGGGTTGTGTTGAATAGGTTTTTTCCCTCAAAAGGTTCAAGGAGTAATGGAGGAAGCATGTCCACTACAGCATCTCAAAATGTCTAATATTGACCTGGATTGTAAGTACTCTGTGCTACATATCAATGCTCAAAGTTTATCTAACAAAATTGATGAACTTCAGATATTTTTAGCTAGTAATCATTTCGATATTCTATGTATATCAGAGCACTGGCTAGAGTATGATTTGTTAAATTCAATATGTATTCCTAATTTTCAGTTAATATCTAGCTTTTCTCGTGTAGGCTCCAATAAACATGGAGGCGTACCCATATTTGAATCTTTATCTTCAAAAATTCAGTTAAGAAATGTTGATGTTTCTAATTTTTGTAATACCTTTCATGCAGAATTTTGTGCTGCTGAAATTATTTCTGCAAATTGCCTTTTAGTGACTGCTTATAGATC
>NW_019417909.1:0-538 GCF_000390285.2 Anoplophora glabripennis
GCCCCATGCATCAGTTTAGCGCGCTATGAAATAATCGCTTGTTGCCAAACTATAAGCTCTAGGAAAAAACTAATTATTTCAAAAATTGATGTAATGTTTGGGCTTCATTTTCTTCGCTGCATGTATATATAAAAAATCATAAATAAAAAAAGTTTATCGATTGGTGAAAATTGCATTACTTACACAAAATTTAAATATCAAGTTCTCCTGATTTTTAGCGAAATGAAAAAGTGAGTTTTATCAAATCCATTAGTGTTAAAAGCGCTATTGTGTCTGCTTTAATTTAAAAAAAAAATACTCTAATAGTACAATTATTCTTTGAGATACCTATGACGGTGGAGACCTTAAAAAACATATTCTTATAAAAATAGATTTTTTTTTTATTTTTTCAAAATTAAAAAGATCCCCACCAACAAAAAATGTCGTAAAATACGATTTCATATGCCCAATCACATGCTTAATAAAACCTACCATGTCTGACCTGGTTCTACGTCAAAAAAAAAAAACGACACAATAGACTCTTCAAATCGCTGCACTA
>NW_019417909.1:3864-5387 GCF_000390285.2 Anoplophora glabripennis
AGACGCCGACATATCTCTTGGAAGTACGGTATAATAATCAGAATCGGATAAGATATTATCCGCAAGTCCTATATACTCATGTCTATACATGAGAGTCGTTACATTCATTTTATCTGACCGAATAACCATGAGATCTGTATGGTCTTTCAAAAATTTTTTAGTCTTAAAATACAAACTTCTAAGAGGATTAAAAGAATGTACATTAGATTGGAAAAAATTAGTAATGACGTTTGTGGCACGAGCTAAAGCTAAATGTTTACTAGAATTATTTGAAATTTTTTCTGCAATACTATTAACATCGGCTAACAGTCTAGGGATACAAATATCCCTAGGGGCGGGAGGAATACTGAATTTGGGGCCAAGAGCCAAAAAATTTTTTATATCAGAGGGAATTTCAATGTGAGTAAAATTACGTAACCAAGAATCAGGGGTCTCAATCACCTTGCTCTGCAAGCTAACTAATCTATTAAATTTCGCTGTATTACTATTCCTAATCTGGAAAAACAACCTGTTATAATTGATCGATTGTCTCCTATGGAAATTGACAATAATATTATATGGAAGTGACCGATTAATTTTTGATTTCAACTTAACAACCTGCTTCTCAAGAGTAAGAACAGTTTCACAGGTAATCTTAATTTCTAAATTTAAAATTTTGCTTTTTAACCTTATATTAAAACTGGAGACATTTCTAAGTGTCCTTCCAACTGCCACTGCTGTGAGATTCTCAACATTCTTTAGGCCATTAGAGATATGATTTGGAAAAATATTTGCACGTCTATATCTAATAAGGAAACTTCTTCTATTTCTAAACCTGGCTAATTTGCTGTTACAACTGGCTAATTTCTTCAATAACACCATCGTGTGGTTACCATATACGTTCCTAATGTCCTGGTAAAAACCCATGTTTCTGTAAGTTGCCAAAGCGTTAGACGACTGTCTAAGTTAACAAACAAAATTTTAAAATATAGTCGGGTCTGCAGTCAAAGCCAAATTTGAAGTGTACTCTTTTTTATTACTCGAGCTTTCGGAACAAATTATTCCTGCCTTAGGAGAAACTACAATGGAATATACATTGGTAACAGCTACAAGTAATAATCTAACTTATACTTACAAAATTGAGATTTGATTTTTTTTAAATACCAAGTTTAGAACAAAATCCTTTTGAATCATTAGTCATAACCGTACGATACGTTAAAAACATTCATTAACACTATTCCTAAAATATTTATACTAAAATTGTTTAAAATTTTGAGCTATTGCTTTACAATTACATTTTAAAACTATATAACCTTAAAAACTTTGCTCAGCCATGTGGCAGCATGGAATTATAATTGAACCAAAGAATCATAACCAAAATTTACAGAACCAAAAGGTACATCGAACAAAATAATTGAGACAACCATGGACTAAGTAAATTATGGAATTTAGAAAAAGGAAACAGTGAAATTGAGCGCTAAATTTTGAATAATAATTTCTATAAGCTGGATTCACCAACGTCATTAATAGATGAATTATTATTA
>NW_019417909.1:7700-8928 GCF_000390285.2 Anoplophora glabripennis
AAGCGTTTGTCAACTTGACTTTAGGAGAAATATATTGCTGGTAGAGTAAAGCTAACAATTTGTAGAGGAATCATATTTTGACATATCTAACGAGATATAAAGTACCAGCTCGCGCTACAGGACGAATACCTCGGGCAGTAGCAAGTGATTTTCGAGTCAGTAACGATATAAGGTATGATGGCATGCATCATTATGTAACCACTATTCTTGAAGGTAAAAGAAGACGATGTGGTGGTGAAAACTGTAGCAGCCGAGGAAGAACAATGTGCTGCAAATGTAATATCGGCTTATGTGTTGACTGTTTTCGAAAGTTTCATACTCAGTAATAATATTTACTCATTACTTTAAGGTTTCGTTAAAAGAACAAGTTGCTTTTTACTTTTTTCATTGTTGCTCATTTCTCGTGACGTTACGCCTAAAGGTCCCATATGGGAACACCTTGTTTTTCGGTTAATTTAGAAAAAAATATTTTAAGTTGACTAAATACGTTAAATAAAGATGTTTACTACTTATTTCTATTAAAAATTTGCATAATTTTTTGATTTTTTTTTATCGGCGTTAATGGGATAAGATTAGAAAAAATATTTTTAATAATTAACTTATTCGTAAAAGCTAGTCGAATGTCATTCATATCTGAAAAAATGTTTTTTAATTTCCACGTTATAGATTCTATATAGGGTAATGAAAAATATGAAAAATTTTGGGGAACTGAAATATTGTTAACAACACTGTTTATATGGGAAGTACTGCCTGACCCACCATCAAGAACAGAATGTGAAGGAGAGAGAACTTGTGAATCATTATTTCTATTAAAAAGAATTTTGTTAACAAGCCTTCTTGGGTAACCACATTTAAGGAACAATTGAGCAAGTTTTCTCAGGTTTTCCATCGTTTTTGAACGATGTGACGTGCGTAAGACCCTATTTTTCATCCCTAACAATAAATTAATTTTCTGTTTCATGGGGTGGTACGATGCAAAATGCAAGTATCGTCCTGATGCCCCAGGTTTTGTATACCACGATGTGTACAGAATATTGTTTTCAGCTCTGAAAACTTTAGTGTCAAGAAACGGAACACTTTTGTTCTCGTCTTCTTCTTCCACAGTAAATTGGATGAAAGGGCTATAACTATTAAAAATATGTAAAACTTGTTGTATGCTACCCAAGGGAACACTCAAAATAATATCATCAACGTATTTTTTAATAAATGGAATTTCAAAATTTAAACG